>NC_041031.1:24288797-24485510 GCF_900634625.1 Parambassis ranga | reverse complement strand
CTCACCAAAGACAACTTCTGCCTCTCTAAATGCAGCTGCGTCCTTGACGGACAGCCGCACTCTAATTCACCCTCCGCCCTGGGTGCTGGACAGCCCCGGCAGTGTGAGCAGCCTTCAGAAGGCCAAGATGCTGGACAGCTCCGACACTGTGACTGGGCTGGAAGACATGGGCGCGCGAGCGCCCGTCTTACCGCCGGTGTAAAAAAACCAAGCGAAGCTGATGATTCAGTGCTTGCCGTAGTCCCGGGAGTGTTAACAAAGAACTCCAACCGCTGGACATCGGCGTAAACAGGGCGTTCAAAGTTAAGTTGCGAGCGGCGTGGGAGCGATGGATGGCAGACAGCGAGCACAGCTTTACTGGGAGGGAGCGCCGCGCGCGATACGCCAGCCATATGTGAATGGATTGTGGATGATGCGTGGACTCATGTTTCTGCAGTGACTGTTGTCCGAGCTTTTGTGAAAGCCGGCATAATTTCTGAACAACAATAATAATGATTGCCGATCAGCCAGCCGGCCACGTGTGTGGCTGTGACTCTGACAGCGATGAGAGGGAAGCTGGCAGGTTTGAACTCGCGCAGTTGTTTCCTGTTTATTTTTGTAATAAATATTCTGTAGAAATATTCTGTTTGCCAGACGCGAGAATGCGCTGTGCGCTCTGTGGTTTTCTCTGGGCGCTCTGGACAATCCTCCGCTGGGAGTGGATTTCTTTGCGCACCGGCCGTGGCCCCGGATGCTTCTATATGCGTTTCCTCCTTCACTAGTGACCAGAAGGGCGCCAATAAGAAATGCTCCTCAGTGGGATTTGGCGTTAGTTTTACGCGCACTAACCAGGGCGCCCTTTGGACCCTCTGGACACAGTTTCACTGAAGTTTGTGTCTTAAAACTGATTTGTTCTCTGGCTTTAACGTCTGCAAAGAGAGTCAGTGATTTATCTGACCTCTCTGCGGCCCCCAGCACAATAAACCCTGCGTGTCTCCTAGAGCATTAACCGCTGCAATCAACCAAATTCGCTACACTGTCCTGCAACGCCGACAGTAAACTGGAAAAAGGACGCATGACAAAAATTGTCTTAAGACAGCAAAATTCACCTTACCACAACCGATTGGACGGCCCCCCCAATTTGGCAGGTGGTGAATGCAGGAGAAGAGAAGAGACTGCAGTGCAGGATCAATCAACACAGCGCCACCCTGATGGAAACCTGCAACCATAGTGGACAATCACACAAC
Organism: Parambassis ranga; assembly: GCF_900634625.1. Taxonomy (NCBI): domain Eukaryota; kingdom Metazoa; phylum Chordata; class Actinopteri; family Ambassidae; genus Parambassis; species Parambassis ranga. The sequence continues at coordinate 24,484,284 of NC_041031.1, read as the reverse complement.
AAGTATTAGGCCCTTCGGCCGTCACACTCTCCCTCCTGGAGCTCCAGCACAGTACCAGGGGCACGAAAAAAAAATAAAATAAAAAAATTATTAAATCCAGTGCGCTACAGGTACCCCAGAAAAACCCTCCGGGCGCAACAGCTCGGCAGACAGCTTACCGTCCCTCACCAAAGACAACTTCTGCCTCTCTAAATGCAGCTGCGTCCTTGACGGACAGCCGCACTCTAATTCACCCTCCGCCCTGGATGCTGGACAGCCCCGGCAGTGTGAGCAGCCTTCAGAAGGCCAAGATGCTGGACAGCTCCGACACTGTGACTGGGCTGGAAGACATGGGCGCGCGAGCGCCCGTCTTACCGCCGGTGTAAAAAAACCAAGCGAAGCTGATGAATTCAGTGCTTGCCGTAGTCCCGGGAGTGTTAACAAAGAACTCCAACCGCTGGACATCGGCGTAAACAGGGCGTTCAAAGTTAAGTTGCGAGCGGCGTGGGAGCGATGGATGGCAGACAGCGAGCACAGCTTTACTGGGAGGGAGCGCCGCGCGCGATACGCCAGCATATGTGAATGGATTGTGGATGATGCGTGGACTCATGTTTCTGCAAGTGACTGTTGTCCGAGCTTTTGTGAAAGCCGGCATAATTTCTGAACAACAATAATAATGATTGCCGATCAGCCAGCCGGCCACGTGTGTGGCTGTGACTCTGACAGCGATGAGAGGGAAGCTGGCAGGTTTGAACTCGCGCAGTTGTTTCCTGTTTATTTTTTATTTTTGTAATAAATATTCTGTAGAAATATTCTGTTGCCAGACGCGAGAATGCGCTGTGCGCTCTGTGGTTTTCTCTGGGCGCTCTGGACAATCCTCCGCTGGGAGTGGATTTCTTTGCGCACCGGCCGTGGCCCCGGATGCTTCTATATGCGTTTCCTCCTGTCACTAGTGACCAGAAGGGCGCCAATAAGAAATGCTCCTCAGTGGGATTTGGCGTTAGTTTTACGCGCACTAACCAGGGCGCCCTTTGAGCCTCTGGACCAGTTTCACTGAAGTTTGTGTCTTAAAACTGATTTGTTCTCTGGCTTTAACGTCTGCAAAGAGAGTCAGTGATTTATCTGACCTCTCTGCGGCCCCCAGCACAATAAACCCTGCGTGTCTCCTAGAGCATTAACCGCTGCAATCAACCAAATTCGCTACACTGGACCTGCAACGCCGACAGTAAACTGGAAAAAGGACGCATGACAAAATTGTCTTAAGACAGCAAAATTCACCTTACCACAACCGATTGGACGGCCCCCCCAATTTGGCAGGTGGTGAATGCAGGAGAAGAGAAGAGACTGCAGTGCAGGATCAATCAACACAGCGCCACCCTGATTGAAACCTGCAACCATAGTGGAACAATCACACAACAAGTAATAGGCCCTTCGCCGTCCACTCTCCCTCCTGGAGCTCCAGCACAGTACCAGGGGCACGAAAAAAAATAAAATAAAAAAATTATTAATCCCAGTGCGCTACCGGTACCCCAGAAAAACCCTCCGGGCGCAACAGCTCGGCAGACAGCTTACCGTCCCTCACCAAAGACAACTTCTGCCTCTCTAAATGCAGCTGCGTCCTTGACGGACAGCCGCACTCTAATTCACCCTCCGCCCTGGATGCTGGACAGCCCCGCAGTGTGAGCAGCCTTCAGAAGGCCAAGATGCTGGACAGCTCCGACACTGTGACTGGGCTGGAAGACATGGGCGCGCGAGCGCCCGTCTTACCGCCGGTGTAAAAAAACCAAGCGAAGCTGATGAATTCAGTGCTTGCCGTAGTCCCGGGAGTGTTAACAAAGAACTCCAACCGCTGGACATCGGCGTAAACAGGGCGTTCAAAGTTAAGTTGCGAGCGGCGTGGGAGCGATGGATGGCAGACAGCGAGCACAGCTTTACTGGGAGGGAGCGCCGCGCGCGATACGCCAGCATATGTGAATGGATTGTGGATGATGCGTGGACTCATGTTTCTGCAAGTGACTGTTGTCCGAGCTTTTGTGAAAGCCGGCATAATTTCTGAACAACAATAATAATGATTGCCGATCAGCCAGCCGGCCACGTGTGTGGCTGTGACTCTGACAGCGATGAGAGGGAAGCTGGCAGGTTTGAACTCGCGCAGTTGTTTCCTGTTAGTTTTATTTTTGTAATAAATATTCTGTAGAAATATTCTGTTTGCCAGACGCGAGAATGCGCTGTGCGCTCTGTGTTTTCTCTGGGCGCTCTGGACATCCTCCGCTGGGAGTGGATTTCTTTGCGCACCGGCCGTGGCCCCGGATGCTTCTATATGCGTTTCCTCCTGTCACTAGTGACCAGAAGGGCGCCAATAAGAAATGCTCCTCAGTGGGATTTGGCGTTAGTTTTACGCGCACTAACCAGGGCGCCCTTTGAGCCTCTGGACACAGTTTCACTGAAGTTGTGTCTTAAACTGATTTAGTTCTCTGGCTTTAACGTCTGCAAAGAGAGTCAGTGAGTTTATCTGACCTCTCTGCGGCCCCCAGCACAATAAACCCTGCGTGTCTCCTAGAGCATTAACCGCTGCAATCAACCAAATTCGCTACACTGGACCTGCAACGCCGACAGTAAACTGGAAAAAAGGACGCATGACAAAAATTGTCTTAAGACAGCAAAATTCACCTTACCACAACCGATTGGACGGCCCCCCAATTTGGCAGGTGGTGAATGCAGGAGAAGAGAAGAGACTGCAGTGCAGGATCAATCAACACAGCGCCACCCTGATGGAAACCTGCAACCATAGTGGAAACAATCACACAACAAGTATTAGGCCCTTCGGCCGTCACACTCTCCCTACTGGAGCTCCAGCACAGTACCAGGGGCACGAAAAAAAAATAAAATAAAAAAAATTATTAAATCCCAGTGCGCTACAGGTACCCCAGAAAAACCCTCCGGGCGCAACAGCTCGGCAGACAGCTTACCGTCCCTCACCAAAGACAACTTCTGCCTCTCTAAATGCAGCTGCGTCCTTGACGGACAGCCGCACTCTAATTCACCCTCCGCCCTGGATGCTGGACAGCCCGGCAGTGTGAGCAGCCTTCAGAAGGCCAAGATGCTGGACAGCTCCGACACTGTGACTGGGCTGGAAGACATGGGCGCGCGAGCGCCCGTCTTACCGCCGGTGTAAAAAAAACCAAGCGAAAGCTGATGAATTCAGTGCTTGCCGTAGTCCCGGGAGTGTTAACAAAGAACTCCAACCGCTGGACATCGGCGTAAACAGGGCGTTCAAAGTTAAGTTGCGAGCGGCGTGGAGCGATGGCTGGCAGACAGCGAGCACAGCTTTACTGGGAGGGAGCGCCGCGCGCGATACGCCAGCATATGTGAATGGATTGTGGATGATGCGTGGACTCATGTTTCTGCAGTGACTGTTGTCCGAGCTTTTGTGAAAGCCGGCATAATTTCTGAACAACATAATAATGATTGCCGATCAGCCAGCCGGCCACGTGTGTGGCTGTGACTCTGACAGCGATGAGAGGGAAGCTGGCAGGTTTGAACTCGCGCAGTTGTTTCCTGTTTATTTTTGTAATAAATATTCTGTAGAAATATTCTGTTTGCCAGACGCGAGAATGCGCTGTGCGCTCTGTGGTTTTCTCTGGGCGCTCTGGACAATCCTCCGCTGGGAGTGGATTTCTTTGCGCACCGGCCGTGGCCCCGGATGCTTCTATATGCGTTTCCTCCTGTTACTAGTGACCAGAAGGGCGCCAATAAGAAATGCTCCTCAGTGGGATTTTGCGTTAGTTTTACTGCACTAACCAGGGCGCCTTTGAGCCTCTGGATACAGTTTCACTGAAGTTTGTGTCTTAAAACTGATTTGTTCTCTGGCTTTAACGTCTGCAAAGAGAGTCAGTGATTTATCTGACCTCTCTGCGGCCCCCACCTGCCTCAGGATTCAGGGGGGTGGCAGTTCGGCTGTGTTGCATCCTAATCCGAATTTTACACCTAAAGCATCACTGGCTCTTTCAGATCCAGGGTGATAACGTCCGATGTTTTTTCCCTCCTCCTCACAGCTCTGATGAGGAGGAGAGGACATCTCATCTCTGTCCGGTGCGCGCGCTGTCCTGCTATGTTGCGCGCACAGCCGCTGTGCGCCGCACGCAGCGTCTGTTGTGCATTACAGAGTTCAGTTTTGGGGGCCCCAGCCGCTACACACACAGCCACACATATCCCTCTCTAGCCCCGAAACCAGCCTTAAAAAATACAAACACCAGCACAATAAACCCTGGCGTGTCTCCTAGAGCATTAACCGCTGCAATCAACCAAATTCGCTACACTGGACCTGCAACGCCGACAGTAAACTGGAAAAAGGACGCATGACAAAAATTGTCTAAGACAGCAAAATTCACCTTACCACAACCGATTGGACGCCCCCCCAATTTGGCAGGTGGTGAATGCAGGAGAAGAGAAGAGACTGCAGTGCAGGATCAATCAACACAGCGCCACCCTGATGGAAACCTGCAACCATAGTGGAACAATCACACAACAAGTATTAGGCCCTTCGGCCGTCACACTCTCCCTCCTGGAGCTCCAGCACAGTACCAGGGGCACGAAAAAAAAATAAAATAAAAAAAATTATTAAATCCCAGTGCGCTACCGGTACCCCAGAAAAACCCTCCGGGCGCAACAGCTCGGCAGCCAGCTTACCGTCCCTCACCAAAGACAACTTCTGCTCTCTAAATGGCAGCTGCGTCCTTGACGGACAGCCGCACTCTAATTCACCCTCCGCCCTGGATGCTGGACAGCCCCGGCAGTGTGAGCAGCCTTCAGAAGGCCAAGATGCTGGACAGCTCCGACACTGTGACTGGGCTGGAAGACATGGGCGCTCGCGCGCCCATGTCTTCACCGCCGGTGTAAAAAAACCAAGCGAAGCTGATGAATTCAGTGCTTGCCGTAGTCCCGGGAGTGTTAACAAAGAACTCCAACCGCTGGACATCGGCGTAAACAGGGCGTTCAAAGTTAAGTTGCGAGCGTCGTGGAGCGATGGATGGCAGACCGCGAGCACAGCTTTACTGGGAGGGAGCGCCGCGCGCGATACGCCAGCATATGTGAATGGATTGTGGATGATGCGTGGACTCATGTTTCTGCAGTGACTGTTGTCCGAGCTTTTGTGAAAGCCGGCATAATTTCTGAACAACAATATAATGATTGCCGATCAGCCAGCCGGCCACGTGTGTGGCTGTGACTCTGACAGCGATGAGAGGGAAGCTGGCAGGGTTGAAACTCGCGCAGTTGTTTCCTGTTTTTATTTTGTAATAAATATTCTGTAGAAATATTCTGTTTGCCAGACCGAGAATGCGCTGTGCGCTCTGTGGTTTTCTCTGGGCGCTCTGGACAATCCTCCGCTGGGAGTGGATTCTTTGCGCACCGGCCGTGGCCCCGGATGCTTCTATATGCGTTTCCTCCTGTCACTAGTGACCAGAAGGGCGCCAATAAGAAATGCTCCTCAGTGGGATTTGGCGTTAGTTTTACGCGCACTAACCAGGGCGCCCTTTGAGCCTCTGGATACAGTTTCACTGAAGTTTGTGTCTTAAAACTGATTTGTTCTCTGGCTTTAACGTCTGCAAAGAGAGGCAGTGATTTATCTAGACCTCTCTGCGGCCCCCAGCACAATAAACCCTGCGTGTCTCCTAGAGCATTAACCGCTGCAATCAACCAAATTCGCTACACTGGACCTGCAACGCCGACAGTAAACTGGAAAAAGGACGCATGACAAAAATTGTCTTAAGACAGCAAAATTCACCTTACCACAACCGATTGGACGGCCCACCCCAATTTGGCAGGTGGGTGAATGCAGGAGAAGAGAAGAGACTGCAGTGCAGATCAATCAACACAGCGCCACCCTGATGGAAACCTGCAACCATAGTGGAACAATCACACAACAAGTATTAGGCCCTTCGGCCGTCACACTCTCCCTCCTGGAGCTCCAGCACAGTACCAGGGGCACGAAAAAAAAATAAAATAAAAAAATTATTAAATCCCAGTGCGCTACCGGTACCCCAGAAAAACCCTCCGGGCGCAACAGCTCGGCAGCCAGCTTACCGTCCCTCACCAAGACAACTTCTGCCTCTCTAAATGCAGCTGCGTCCTTGACGGACAGCCGCACTCTAATTCACCCTCCGCCCTGGATGCTGGACAGCCCCGGCAGTGTGAGCAGCCTTCAGAAGGCCAAGATGCTGGACAGCTCCGACACTGTGACTGGGCTGGAAGACATGGGCGCGCGAGCGCCCGTCTTACCAGCCGGTGTAAAAAAAACCCAAGCGAAGCTGATGAATTCAGTGCTTGCCGTAGTCCCGGGAGTGTTAACAAAGAACTCCAACCGCTGGACATCGGCGTAAACAGGGCGTTCAAAGTTAAGTTGCGAGCGGGGTGGGAGCGATGGATGGCAGACAGCGAGCACAGCTTTACTGGGAGGAGCGCCGCGCGCGATACGCCCAGCATATGTGAATGGATTGTGGATGATGCGTGGACTCATGTTTCTGCAGTGACTGTTGTCCGAGCTTTTGGAAAGCCGGCATAATTTCTGAACAACAATAATAATGATTGCCGATCAGCCAGCCGGCCACGTGTGTGGCTGTGACTCTGACAGCGATGAGAGGGAAGCTGGCAGGTTTGAACTCGCGCAGTTGTTTCCTGTTTATTTTTGTAATAAATATTCTGTAGAAATATTCTGTTTGCCAGACGCGAGAATGCGCTGTGCGCTCTGTGGTTTTCTCTGGGCGCTCTGGACAATCCTCCGCTGGGAGTGGATTTCTTTGCGCACCGGCCGTGGCCCGGATGCTTCTATATGCGTTTCCTCCTGTCACTAGTGACCAGAAGGGCGCCAATAAGAATTGCTCCTCAGTGGGATTTGGGCGTTAGTTTTACGCGCACTAACCAGGGCGCCCTTTGAGCCTCTGGATTACAGTTTTCACTGAAGTTTGTGTCTTAAAACTGATTAGTTCTCTGGCTTTAACGTCTGCAAAGAGAGTCAGTGATTTATCTGACCTCTCTGCGGCCCCCAGCACAATAAACCCTGCGTGTCTCCTAGAGCATTAACCGGCTGCAATCAACCAAATTCGCTACACTGGACCTGCAACGCCGACAGTAAACTGGAAAAAGGACGCATGACAAAAATTGTCTTAAGACAGCAAAATTCACCTTACCACAACCGATTGACGGTCCCCCCCAATTTGGCAGGTGGTGAATGCAGGAGAAGAGAAGAGAACTGCAGTGCAGGATCAATCAACACAGCGCCACCCTGATGGAAACCTGCAACCATAGTGGGCCACAATCACACAACAAGTATTAGGCCCTTCGGCCGTCACACCTCTCCCTATGGTAGCTCCAGCCACAGTACCAGGGGCACGAAAAAAAAAAAAAAAAAAAAAAATTAAATCCCAGCTGCGCTACCGGTACCCCAGAAAAACCCTCCGGGCGCAACAGCTCGGCAGCCAGCTTACAGTCCCTCACCAAAGACAACTTCTGCCTCTCTAAATGCAGCTGCGTCCTTGACGGACAGCCGCACTCTAATTCACCCTCCGCCCTGGATGCTGGACAGCCCCGGCAGTGTGAGCAGCCTTCAGAAGGCAAGATGCTGGACAGCTCCGACACTGTGACGGGCTGGAAGACTATGGGCGCTGCGAGCGCCCGTCTTACCGCCGGTGTAAAAAACCAAGCGAAGCTGATGAATTCAGTGCTTGCCGTAGTCCCGGGAGTGTAACAAAGAACTCCAACCGCTGGGACATCGGCGTAAACAGGGCGTTCAAAGTTAAGTTGCGAGCGGCGTGGGAGCGATGGATGGCAGACAGCGAGCACAGCTTTACTGGGAGGGAGCGCCGCGCGCGATACGCCAGCATATGTGAATGGATTGTGGATGATGCGTGGACTCATGTTTCTGCAGTGACTGTTGTCCGAGCTTTTGTGAAAGCCGCATAATTTCTGAACAACAATAATAATGATTGCCGATCAGCCAGCCGGCCACGTGTGTGGCTGTGACTCTGACAGCGATGAGAGGGAAGCTGGCAGGTTTGAACTCGCGCAGTTGTTTCCTGTTTATTTTTGTAATAAATATTCTGTAGAAATATTCTGTTTGCCAGACGCGAGAATGCGCTGTGCGCTCTGTGGTTTTCTCTGGGCGCTCTGGACAATCCTCCGCTGGGAGTGGATTTCTTTGCGCACCGGCCGTGGCCCCGGATGCTTCTATATGCGTTTCCTCCTGTCACTAGTGACCAGAAGGGCGCCAATAAGAAATGCTCCTCAGTGGGATTTGGCGTTAGTTTACGCGCACTAACCAGGGCGCCCTTTGAGCCTCTGGATACAGTTCACTGAAGTTTGGTCTTAAAACTGATTTGTTCTCTGGCTTTAACGTCTGCAAAGAGAGTCAGTGATTTATCTGACCTCTCTGCGGCCCCCACCTGCCTCAGGATTCAGGGGGGTGGCAGCTTCGGCTGTGTTGCATCCTAATCCGAATTTTACACCTAAGAGCATCACTGGCTCGTTCAGATCTAGGGTGATAACGTCCGATGTTTTTTCCCCTCCATCCTCACAGCTCTGATGAGGAGGAGAGGACATCTCATCTCTGTCCGGTGCGCGCGCTGTCCTGCTATGTTGCGCGCACAGCCGCTGTGCGCCGCACGCAGCGTCTGTCTGTGCATTACAGAGTTCAGTTTTGGGGGCCCCAGCCGCTACACACACAGCCACACATATCCCTCTCTAGCCCCGAAACCAGCCTTAAAAAAATACAAACACCAGCACAATAAACCCTGCGTGTCTCCTAGAGCATTGACCGCTGCAATCAACCAAATTCGCTACATTGGACCTGCAACGCCGACAGTAAACTGGAAAAAGGACGCATGACAAAATTGTCTTAAGACAGCAAAATTCACCTTACCACAACCGATTGGACGGCCCCCCCAATTTGGCAGGTTGGTGAATGCAGGAGAAGAGAAGAGACTGCAGTGCAGGATCAATCAACACAGCGCCACCCTGATGGAAACCTGCAACCATAGTGGAACAATCACACAACAAGTTTAGGCCCTTCGGCCGTCACACTCTCCCTCCTGGAGCTCCAGCACAGTACCAGGGGCACGAAAAAAAAATAAAATAAAAAAATTTTAAATCCCAGTGCGCTACAGGTAGAGGGAGAACGTGAGCGTGAGCAGGCGCTTGTTCAGGAGGGTTGCGCCCAAACTACGGTGTCCCGGGGGTCTCACTAAGTCTGGGTAAACTGTTACACGGCTGCCACCTAGTGGCCAAAATAAATACCTGCCTTACATATATACATATATATGTAGAGTATATATAGTGTGTGTGTATATGAGAGGAAACTGTTAAATAGCTGCATTTCTTTTCTTTTATCTTGTTAATGAGGAGCTTCTGCAGCTTCTGATGAAAGCAGAGCTGATGAAGCTGCTTGGAGCAGAGCAGCAAAACCTCTTCAAGGATCCTCCAACAAGTCCAGCTGCCCTGCTCCAAAAATGACCTGGATGAAGCTCCATCAATGTGGAGCTGCATGGCTGCAAAGAGAAGGGAGCAGGTGCAGAGCTCCACCAGCTTTGGTGTTATATTGCCACCTAGTGGAGTAGATATGAATAATTAACTACTCTGTTATTGGTACATGAATAAATATAATATAGAAGCCCGCACACATGCACCAGAAGTGATTGATGTAACATCTTAATGAGCAAAAATTAACATGAATTAATACATGTGTAAATCTCATTTTGTTATCAATTAAAATTAGAGGTTACAGTTGAGAACCTGCATGTAAAGCAACATTAATGATTAATTAACAGTAAAACTAACCATTTTTTTATCCCTGATTAACATAATCAATCAAATCAAATGATCAAAGCCAAGCAAATCATTTATTTCAAGCAATACATTTGTCTGTTTATGTTCAATAAATCCAACTCTATTCAGTTTACCATAAAATACCCCACAGATTTGAGGACTCTGACACTGACATGTAAATGTTATCCATCCATTAATCAGTGTATCTACTACTTGGGAATGTACTTGGACCACAAACTGGACTTGGACACTGTTAGATAAAATAAGGTCAAGTAAACAAGGTCAAGTCAAGTTTTTTAATTTTATTTATAAAGCACATTTGAAAAAACAACTTTCATTGAACAAAGTGCTGTAGACAGGAGTCAGTCATGTATTAAAAAATTAAATTTATTAAAAGTAAAATAATAAAAGTACAGTAAACAAGATAAAACATGCATACAAGTGGTAAAAGCCAAGGTGAACAATGTAAACTAAATGTGAGGCTATAAACTGACATGACAGACACACAATGACCAGAACAGAACATGAGCGGTGGTTGTTGAAAAAAAAACAGGTTAAATTCAGAGACTTAGGTCTACTTCAGTATCTTCTGTGTGTCTTCTTTTTCTTCTTTCGTCCTGTCTGTCTTTCGCCTGTCTCCTTTCCACAATTATCCCCAATCTTCGGGTTGCCCAGGCTGTATTGGTCCTGGTGGTCTACACTCTCGTTGTAGTCCCAGCCGTGCTGGTAGTCTGCGTATTCCTGGTCGCTTAGGTTGTCCGGGTCTAGGGTGCCCTGCTCGTGTATGCGGAACAGCCAGTCCAATCTCTTATCTGGTGTCTCTGCAACACGTTCTCTTTTTGGAGGTTCCTGTAATTTTACCCATTTTGGCAGAAAGATGTCTACCAGCTGTTCGGGGTCCAACGGTCTGTACTTGTCCCTGCTCTTGGACAGCTGGTTGCAGGGATCCTTGCTCTCAGCAATCAGGTCGCTGCCATGTTGCTTGAGCTCCTCTGGTTCTTTTGCTTCCTGCTCACATTTCAGCTGATCTTGTAAGGAGGACCTGTCCTCTGACAGTTGGCTGATCTTACTGTCCTTCTCCTGGACGTCTTGTTGGCCTTCTCTAGGTCACTCCTCAGAGTGCAGACCTCGTTGGCCAGCTCCTCACACTTGGAAGAACACTGGGCATGTTCTTCGGCAGCCTTTCTGAGTTTTCATTTTCTTTTCTGAGCTGGTCACACTTTACCCTTACTCTAGAGCCCTCTTTTTGCTGAAGAGTCAGAGACTGCTGTAAACTTTTCTGTGTTTGCTCAAATTCCAGCTCTCCCTCCTCCAACTGTCTGAACTTGGCCTTGCTCTTGGCCAGTTCGTTGCAGACATGATTGTTTTCAGCAAACAGGTCAGTGATGACATTCTCCTACTAACCAGCTCTGATTGAATTTCACTGTTACGTTTCTCGAGCTCATCAAGGTGTTTCTCAATGCTTTCTCTTGATTCCTGCTCACATTTCAGCTGATCTTGTAAGGAGGACCTGTCCTCTGACAGGTTGGCTGATCTTACTGTCCTTCGCCTGGACGGTCTTTTGGCCTTACTCTAGGTCACCTCCTCAGAAGTGCAGAGCTCGTTGGCCAGCTCCTCACACTTTGGAAGAACCCAGGGCATGTTTCCTTCGGCAGCCTTTCTGAGATTTTCATTTCGTTTGTGAGGAGGTCCCGTTGCCCTTTTCCCAGTCCAGTGATCAAGCCGTCTGATTTCACAATAAACTGCTTCATCACGGTTTGTCCTTTCTTCTCGGCAGCTTCTCACGTTCTAGGCGCTCTTCTTTCTCGCCGCTTCTCGCGTTCTTGGCGCTCTTTCTTCTCCGTGCTTCTCTCGTTCTTGGCGCTCGTTCTTCTCCGCGGCTTCTCACGTTCTTGGCGCTCTTTCTTCTCGCGCTTCCTCTCGTTCTTGCGCTCGTTTCTTCTCCTCTCGCCTTCTCACGTTCTGGCGCTTCTTTCTTACTCGCTGCCTTACTCTCGTTTCTTGGCGCTCTTTCTTCTCGTGCTTCTCTCGTTCTTGGCGCTCTTTCTTCTCGCGCTTCTCTTCTTGTTTTCTGCCTGAAGGCATCAGTTTGGACATCCATCCATCCATCTTCTGTTAACCCGCTTGTCCTGCAGTGGAGGGGTCACGGGGGGCTGGAGCCTAGCCTAGCTAGCTTTGGGGTGAGAGGCGGGGTATACCCTGTGAGGACACGACACACCCTGGATGGGAAACATTGGAGATGCATTAGGAAGGGGACAGAGACAGTTGAATGGCTGAAATCGGTCAATGTATGCTGAAGATACGCTGCGCCAAAAAACTACACACCAAGCAGTTGTTCAGAGGGTGCAACCCCCATTAAAATACATGGGATCTGCCCTGAGAGGAGTAACAGGAGGCTGACACACCCCTCTCTCCAACATTAATTAGGCCTTAATTAGCAGGCAGAGCGGTTACCATGGTGACAAGCTGACACACAGAGGCATACAAAGCTCTGAATTGCTATGATTCTCCAGCAAAGCAAGCAAGCATGTTTCAGCTGCAGCAATCAAACTTGCATTTTCTTCAGGGAATGCACTCTTCTAGTTTTTTGAAAAAAGCTTGAGGTTGACCCGGAATGTCCTCTGTGAGATGAACATTTTGATAGCTGAATGGCTGAAATCGGTCAATGTATGCTGAAGATACGCTGCTGTAAAGGCTCCTGAAGGAAATGCAAGTTTGATTGCAGAACCTGAAGCATTGCTTTGAAAGCTTATCTGAATGATTGCTTTGAACTCTAAAAGTATGAAAAAACACATCTAAATGCATATGAATAGAAGCTGAATGGCAGAACAAGGGCTGAATTCCTCTGAACACAAGCTGAAGCAGTCATAAAAGCAGCCGAATTAACCTGAACAGCAGCTGGATAATTGCTTTGAACAGCAGGTGAATTGTCTGATCTTGGAATAATAGCTGAGGCTTAGGGAGACTAAACGATTTTGATGTGGGCATGTAGCAAACAGCTCCATAGCGATGAATATGGCAGATATCATGTGTAATGATTGATAAAGAAGTAGCCGTAATACTAGTGATACTATACAGCTGAAGGATGATCAATATGACACATATAATGCTTAAAGTCTGATAAGACTACAAATATGGCTGCTTTGTATGCTTCTTGACAGCCTGTCACCATGGTAACCGCTCTGCCTGCCTAAATAAGCCTAATTAATGTTGGAGAGAGAGGTGTGTCAGCCTCCTGTTACTCCTCTCAGGGCAGATCCCATGTATTTTAATAGGGGTTGCACCCTCTGAACAACTGCTTGGTGTGTCCAAACCAAAACACTCAACAATTTAAAAACCGTGAGCATCACAAGTGTTTGCTCTACAAATGTCTGCAATTTCATGTTGATCCTGTAAAAGATGTGGAAATGGCAGCGAGTTAGAAAATAGGTTTGCTCTGGTCCAGTCACTTCACCATGAATGAGCAAAAAGACCGGCACGCTCCCCGAACAGCTGGCTCTACAGGCAAAACAGTTTGGTTTAAACGTCACCAGGAGCTCTACCGTCTCTACAGTCCCTGGGTTTACACTTCTCTGTCTCTCTATCACGCAGAATGGAGTTCGCCCTTACACACTTACACACATACACGGCATGTGCATAAATGTGCACAACTCTCTCTTTAAATAAACATGAAGAAGTTGCACTTATCACTCACTACTGTTGGTACTCACCACGAATCTGACTGTATGAAGAAATGTGTAAAAGATGTTAGCCTCCTCTGCAGCTGTGTTTCGTTCTTCCTCTCTGATCCTTCTCTTCTCCGAGTTTAGTCCAGTAATCAGTTTGATTATTTTCCTTTGCACTTTAGGCAGGTTCGTTTCCACGAACTCTCCAAATCTCCTGCTGTGTCTCTCCTTGAAACTGTCCACCAACAGCTTTATTGCACAAAGGTGTACCTTTATATAACTTTGGTATGCCTTTGATCTCTGAGTCATCAAAGGTACCCCTGTCAGCCTGTCACCACGGTAACAGCCCTGCCTGCCTGTATCCATGGCAACCTGAATGTTTCTCAACTGCCCCTAACTGCAGCTCTCTCTGTCCCCCTCCTAATGCATTTCTGATGTAAAAACACCCTCTAAACAACTGCTGCTTTTGTCCAAACCGAAGCCTTCAGACAAAAAGTATGGACACAGCCAGAATCACAAGATGTTGCTCTACACACAGTATATGCGATGTGGACATGTAGCAAACAGCTCCATAGCAATGAATATGGCAGATATCATGCGTAACGATTGATAAAGAAGCAGCCAAATACTATACAGCTGAAGGATGATCAATATGACAGATATAATGCTTAAAGTCTGATAAAGACTACAAATATGGCTGCCAATGCAGCCAATGCCATATGGTTGCCAAATATGGCAACAGCTCTGCCTGCCTCATTAAGCTAAATTAATGTTATTTTTTTCAAAGACTATAGTTTTTCAAATATTAAGCAGTTTCTGTGTCATTTTTAACATGGGAGTCTATGAGAGAGCCCTTCAACCAGGGTCATCTTCCAAATTTCTCTCCTCCTACAAATTTCAAGCTTCACACGTATAGACTTAGCCTGCCTGTGTACGTCATCTCCCCAGTTGTGTTGTTTTAGTTGTGTTGTTGTTGTTGTGTTGTTTTTGCCATCGTTCGTTGTTTTCCACACAGGTGTTGGTGTGTTTATAGATGTCTTACTATAGACGTATATGTGATGTCACTCCGATGATCTCATCCATGATATGTTACTGTGAAATATGATTGTGCCTGTGCCTGCTCTAAGATGTGTGTGTGTATTCTGAGAAGCTGTGTCTGTTGGATAACAGAGGGTATAAGACCGCAGGCTGGTTGGAGGCTCATGTTTCCAGAACCAGAACCTGAGCCTATAATGTTTGTAGCAGGTTAGTAGCTCTGCACTTGGTCCACAGACACCTGGCCGTGGTCATCGTGGTGATAAGGCAGGTGATGGGGGTCTATGTAAGCTCCAACCTGGTCATTGTAGGCGTAGTTCAGATCCCCCAGGTCATCGGTGGGGGCGTGGTCTCTGCCAGCCAGCAGATTGGTCCGTTTCAGAGCGCGGCCTTCTCCAAATGCACGGTACAGATACACCGCCATGACGAACAGCGCCACCTGCAGAGAGGCGGAAACACTCAGTGTGATGGAGCTAGAGTAACATAAGGTTACCATCCAGACTCACTGTATGAGACAGCCTCTAGTGGACACTGGAGGAAATGCAGTTTGTGCTGCTTGGTCTCAGTACCTAATCTACTAACAGATACAGAGCTGTGCTGATCTTCCTTCTTCTTCACCCTTAATAAATATTTATGTCATATAACCACAAACAGGCAGCCATGTTGATTCAAAACCATCCAATCAGAAGCAGACAGGAAGTGCTGACACGTCAAAGTGATCTGCTGGTGACTCAGTGAAGACACATAAAAACCCTCAGACTGTGACAAAGGTGTGTTTGCACCCTCTGCAGGCAGTGCAGTGTTACTACCTGCAGTAACTGCAGGGCGACGTCCATGGCGATGATGGTCAGGGAGTTCTCCTGCAGCCAATCACTGAACGTCTGACTGCAGCCCTGAAAACCACAAACCCAGCAGCATCATGGGTAAAACATCACATCACACCAGCGATATGAAACACAGCAGGTTTAGAGCCGCCGGCGCCCCCCTCAGGAGCGAGCTCGTGCCGCTCCCTTGGCCAATCAGAGTGAGGTTCAGCAGCTCGGAGCACCAGGAAGAGTTGACGCTGCGCTGAAACGAGTGAAAGCAGGAACACGGAAGCACAGTCTGGACTCGTCAGGTTCAGGCTCTGGATGTAGGTGTTGCTCAGCCAATCAGCAGCACCTGGGGGGGGGAAACCCACCACACATCAGCCGAGGGACACAGGTAAAAAACACCTGACTGAGCCCTGGATGTGGTCGCAGCATTTTCCCACGTGACCTGAATGCAGCATCAGACGTTACGCTGACTCACCGTCAGCAGTAGGAACCTGATCTCACAGGTCGCTGCCACGCTGACCGCCAACACCACCGATCACCAGCAGGCCCACGGACACCACCTGCAGCTCCTCTGCACAAACAGAGACACAGAGACAGAGACACACACACAGAGACAGACAGACACACACACACAGTGTCATTGAGCTATGCTAACAGTTCCCCCTTGTTTACAGTCTTTGTGCTAAGCTAGGCTAAAGCAGCGTCCTCTTTGTAAATGTTGGGCTGATCCTTTAAAGCTGCAGTCTTTACCGAAGGGGAGGGAGTTCAGGAAGTTTCCTCTGTCGAACAGGATCCAGATCGCACAGCCGGCCGCACTCAGACCCACAAACTACAGAGGTCAAAGGTCAAGACAAGGCTCTGAGCATCATCACTGTTCAGACTGTGCTTTACTGTTAAAGTGAACATCTATTCCTACTGTTGGCTTCAAAGAGGAAACTACTAAATAAACCAGCTGACATCAGCAATTCAAAACAAACGAAAAGAAACAGAAAAAGAACACATTGAAATGTATCCGTGATGATCAGAAGGACTCTGACTGATTAATCCAGAGGAATCTTTTCTCAGACCTCCTGGATGAAAAAGGCCTCTGAGCTTATTGAAGGATGTGAAGATGGACTCACCAGAAACACGGTGTTAAAGACTGCCAAGCAGAACTTCAGCAGCTCCACCTTCACCTCCAGCTTCTCCTCCACCTTCATCTCCACAGGCAGCAGACCACGGTCCGTTCAGGTCCCTCCGTCTGACCCTCAGAGGACCGACACTGCAAACGCCTGCGATCAGAGTTCACTTCCTCATTGTCTGTAAACATTAAACTGGTCTCAGAGTCTCCAAGGAGACGCGGCACACACGTCTATCACATAAGGCCATGTTGTAGGACAGGACCTGGACTCTCTGACAGAGGTGTGCCAGAGGAGGACGTGGTCCAAAATAAAGACTATACTGGACTGTCCCTCTCACCCGCTCCACACTGTGCTGACCAGCTACAGGAGCTCGTTCAGCAGCAGACTCCGACTCCCACGATGCACCACTGAGAGACACAGGAAGTCATTCCTGCCTGTCAATCAAACTACTGAACTCTGAACTGTGACAGTCACTCAGACACTGTACATTCATACTGGTACATTCATGTCCTGCTCTTTACTATGTAAAGGTTTTTATACAGTAGTAAATATGTGTCTTCTTCTTTAGATACAACTCAGGGATTTAAATGCTGTCTAGGTATTTAGATTATTATATATTTCTATTTCAAACTTCAATTTATCTTTGATTTCTTTGTCTGTAACAAAAAAGAATTTCCCCTCAGGGATAAATAAAGGAATTCTGATACTTGCAGCTATTTGACAATACCAACACGCGGCCACCAGAGGGCACTGATGAAGCCAAATATAGAGAAATATAGAGATAAATTCTTTAAAAAGAAGAAGAGACAAATGCACCAAAATGTTGTTCTTAGGAAACTCTCCCAGCAGTATTTATAGGACAGATGTGAATCAGACAACCCACATAAACTGTTTTAAAGTCTGCAGGCCATTTGAATTTGAATATGAACAAAGAAGATTTGACAAAGAGGATGCTACATCTTCCTCCTGTGTTGCACAGAGGGGGAAATATCTGATCTCCAATACTACACATCTCATTACACATGCACCATGATGACATCATGTGTGGACACTACCATTCAAAAGTTTGGGGTCACCGAGCCACTTCTAGAGCTTCTCTGATCAGCATTACTCAGCTGTGCTAACATCATCTCACAGCACTGTTCTAATCATCAATTAGCCTTTTTAACACAATCGGCTAACACAATGCACCATTAGGACGACGCTTGTGCCAAAATCTGATCGTGTGCGATTAATCGTCAGAAAAATTGTCACCGATTACTATATTTACCACTCATCAATTACTGCAATTAGTGCCTCGTCATGATGATGCATTTTTGTGTGACGTACTCTCCCCTGCAAGTGCACACATGTAAGCCCACAATAATAAATCACAATAATGGCAGAAGGCGGTGGTGTTCAGTTAAATGACGCAGAGCAGGACATTCTAACAGAGGCTCAACGTCTGTCACCATAAGCTGGAGCACGAAGAAAGGCGAAGAAAGCGTGACGAGGTCACAACGCCAGCTACAGCAAGGCCTCCTCCAGCAGATATTGGAAAGAATTCCACTCGGCCGAGAATCCGCGACATGTTTAGTATTATGCTCCTTACAACCAACCTAACGTAACGCAGGTTGATTTGCACAAACACACAGTTACATGTGAAATTGTCCAGTTTGTTTGTTTTTTTCTGCTGCTGTTCTACAGTATGAGTGAAAACATGCACTAGTGTGGGACGTATTCCAGCCACAGGTTAGCAGGTCTGTTTGCACAGACATTTTTTTAACCTTAAATAATCACTGATGTGTAATCATTATCAGCTAAATGCCATAAATAATCGTGACTCATTCTTTGGCCAATATCGCCCAAACCTAATTACAACACAGGAGTGATGGCTGCTGGAAGTGCCTCTGTTCACCTTTGTATATATTCCATTAAATAACAATACAATATATTATATATATATATATATATATATATATATATATATATATATATATATATATATATATATATATATACAAAAACATACCTGTTAACACTGGTACACTCTGCTCTTTCACAGCACCCTGCTGCAGCTCAGCACACACCCGCAGAAAACACACACACAAAATGAACACATGCCACAACCTTCTCAACTACATGACCGCACACAGACACATCACAGCATGACCCGCTGCTCTCTAACAGCCCATTTACCACACCGACAGGAAACACCTCGTAGGACCTTCAGGAACAAAACACAACGTCAAAGACAACACACAACACCGTCTCATTAATCACATAAACTACACACACACACAACAGTTACACAACACCTGCATCCGCACATGCCTGTCGCTCTGGTTGACAGGCAGCAGCCTCAGCTCCTGTCAAACCAACCAAACACTATCAGTTTATAACACATCACAACGTGTCATCACCAACAAACAGGATCACTGGTCCCACTCCAACAGGACCCGTCACAACAACACTACACAACTCCACATCACAATGTTTCTCTTTCGTCCTCTGGTTCTACTTGAAACATGAACAGTATCATTCACTGACATGGACCCATTTGGCCCGTTGCTTGTCTGAACTGACCCGGTGCGTCCAGGTGCCGATGTTGCTCTGTATGACACAGGTGCAGCAACGTGCTGACGGGCCTCCCTCACCAGGAACCTCTCTGAGCTCCTCCGGTACCTCTTACTGGAACGCTTCCTAGCTTCTATACAGCTGCTTCTGATGGGTCACAGGCCCAGACAGCAGCTCGGCATAAATCCAGCCTGCAGACACATAAATGTCTACAACTACACAGCTACATTACACTCACTCACCACCCGCCGACTGTGTTGTACATATGAAATCTCCGCCTTCGTTCACACTGCAAACCTCTGGCTGGCCTTCATCACACAAACACCACTCAACACATTAGCCAGAGACTCTTTTCATCCCATGTGTCACAGCCAGTGGTTAGGCCCTTTGTTTGGAGGAGGTTTGTGACAAAAAAATAATTTTCTCACCAAAAAAGAAATTCAAAATTAAAGCTGCAAGCAGCATTGCGGGCCCTCGCGCACCTTGCGATCCGCGGGGTCATCGCAGTCTTCTCTCCTATGCTCTCGTCTCCTATACTCTCCTGTCCTATGCTCTCCTCCTCTCATTTCCACAAATATACAACAAACACATGTTTACAACCAACTTTCCTGCTACCAGTAGGTGGCGCTATGACCGTATCATCCTATTAGCATATATATCTGTTCAGACTCGGGTCCATAGCAGTACAGTAAGATTTTGCCCACATTGCATTAAGTATATGGGTAGTACTGCATAAAACACAGCGAGTTCCTTTGTAACAGCTCAATCCGATGAAGTATGCGAGGCGTGAAAAGTTTGGCAGCAGGGTCACACATCGCCAAAAATGGCCACAAACCTTCAAATGGCGGACTTCCTGTTGGGTTTGGAGGGGGGGTCCAAGAGACTTTTTTGTGCATCTTGAGGTGATACATATGTGTGCCAATTTTCATAATCCTGTGTCAAACCGGCCAGAGGGGCTACGCGTTGGGGGCGCTATAGAGCCATTTTTATATGTGCATTTCAAAAGTCAGCAAATTTCAAAATTTTTCGGGCGAATGAATTTTTCTACCAAGTTTGGTGAGTTTTTGGGCATGTTAAGGCCTCCAAAAATGCGATCTCGGAGGGGGGGGAAAAAAAAAAAATAAAATAAAAAATAAAATAAAATAAAATAATAATCCTAAGGGTTTCAATAGGGCTCTTGCACCATTCGGTGCTCGGGCCCTAATAAGAACTAATCAAATCAAATCACGGCAACAAAACCGGATCTCTCCTCCTGCCTTCCTCCTCCTGCACACACCTCGCCCCGCCTGTCTGCAGGTGTTTTAGAGCTGATTGCCAGGGAGGAGCCATCCATTCATTCTATACAATCCGTACATTCTATCCATAAAAACAATTCAAATCATAATCTATTCAGTAGCAACATAAACTCTGATTGTCAACATATTTACGTCCATTCAAAATTCATCTGGCTCCATGCGTAATGAACACACAGTGACCCGACTCACTGCTTCCCTCTCCACACACACACACAGACAACTGCACACTTCTTCAAAATCTTTATGACTCATCACATGAGCTTCTAAGACCTTTGGACATTTATTAAACAACTACCTAACCTCACAAACTATTTGTGAATGGGAAATATTTAGCAACACAACACACTGACACTGACAAACCATGACCTGAGGGTCAGCTGCTGTGTGTCCTGACACTGGCTGTCGAGCTTCTGTTATCATCACACACAGGGCCTGTGGCATAAACACAACAACAACAACACATTAACTGTGGGACTTCAGGACGACATTTCTACTCAGTTACACAACATACTCAAACCGCACATACCTGCATCACTGCTGATTCACTCTACACTTCATTCAGCTGGATCATCTTCTGCTCCAGGACCTACACAAAAAACACATTCAACTCATTTCCACTATTTTAATATTGCAATTTAAATACTGCTAACAGTGTCAGCTACCTCAAAGCACGTCTAACAGCAACAGTAACATTACAGCAGCTCAGCTATGCTAAAACATGTCCTGTGCTGAGGCCACGTCAGCCTCTACACACTATGTTTAAGGCTGCCTGAAGCTGTACTGCTGCTTTGGTCCGGTCTGTCTGAGGCAGACCATCACACTGATTCAACTATCTAAGTAACTATCTAAGTAACTAACTAACAACAAGACATTTATACTCAGTTCAAAGGGAAGCAGGCAGAATTAGACCAGCAGGGGGCAGTATGAGAGAAGAAAGATGCATTAAAAGACTCAGACTTGGACACACTGGGTTAAACAAACACTGAAACGAACAGGTAAACATACATCAGGGCTCTGGAGGATTGTACTGAAGAAGAAACAGTCCCTCATGTGTTCTGCATATGTCCAGCACACACAACAGAAAGAAACAAGTTCCAGAGGGAGGAAGCTAAGGAAAGCAGCATGAATGAATTCAGATACCATCTATTCTAAAAGGGAAACCTTGGAGATATTTGCTAAGTTATCTAAACAGGCTTAGTTTTTAGGATTTAGCTGTTTTGTTTCGCTCTCTCCACTCAGGCCCACACTGCAGTATAGTATGGGTGGTAATGCACCGGGGTAGGATGCCACTTGCCAATAAAATAGAAGAAGAAGAAGAAGACAACAACATAAACGGCGAGCAAACTGGGTAGAAGTCCGGCCGCGGCTCAGGTCAAGATAAATACCTAATTTGCAAGTTAGCACCGTAATGTAATGGCGGATAGTTTATAATGACTGAAGTGTTGTCACTCGGCTAGTTAGCTGTGCAGAGAGTTAGCTTCTGTGTTTGGTGACTTGTATCGCGGGACACCGGGGACAACAATCTGGCCTTCTTGGACTGCACAGTACATATTGAGGAGGACAGGAGCCTCAATGTGGAAGTGTACAGGAAACCCACACACACGGACCAGTACCTGTTGTTTGATTCACACCACCCACTGGAACACAAACTGGGAGTCATCAGGACCCTGCAGCACAGAGCACAAACTGTACCCACCAGCTCAGAGGGGAAGAAGAAGGAGCAACACCACATCAGGAAGGCCCTGCAGACCTGTGGCTACCCCAAGTGGGCACTCATCAAAGCCACAAAAACAAGACCCCCCAACAACAAGAAGAAGGACGACACCAGGCGGAGGAAGAACATCTCCATTCCATATGTGTCAGGAGTATCAGAGAAACTCCGCAGGATCTTCAACAACCATCACATCCCGGTCCATTTCAAACCGATGACAACACTGAGACAGAGACTGGTTCACCTGAAGGATCAGACTCCCAGGGGGAAACACAGCAATGTGATATATGCAGTCCAGTGCAGTGAGGAATGCTCTGATCTGTACATTGGAGAAACTAAACAGCCACTCCACAGAAGAATGGCTCAGCACAAGACTCAGCTGTTCACCTCCACCTCAAAGACAAAGGACACTCCTTTGAGGACAACAATGTCCACATTTTAGACAGGGAGGAAAGGTGGTTTGAAAGAGGAGTCAGGAAGCATCTATGTGAAGCTGGAAGAACCTTCCCTTAACAGAGGCAGTGGCTTCAGACATCATCTTTCTACCACATACAATGCAGTGATTCCATCCATTCCCAGGAAGTTTGCACAGACACACAGCAAGTGTTTGTTTATTTAAATTTTACCCAGACCCACCCACTGAGGTCTGCAACCACATATAAACCATGTTTCCCACCACCAGTCAGAACTGATGAAGCTGCTTGGATGAGCAGAGAAACGTCTTCAAGAAAACTCTACTCTGCTCTACGTATGATGACCTGGATGACTGAGAATCTTCATCAATTCAATTCAATTCAATTTCAATTCAGTTTTATTTATATAGCGCATATTACAATCAGACATTGTCTCAAAGCGCTTCACAGGAACCCCCCTAAGAGCACTGTGGCAAGGAAAAACTCCCTTTAAGAGGAAGAAACCTTGAGCAGGACCCGTCAACTTAAGGGGGAACCAGTCCTGCTGCTAGTCAGAGAGGATGAGGGAGAGAGAGAGAGAGAGAGAGAGAGAGGATGAAGGAGAAAGAGAGAGAGGGAGAGAGGAGCAAACATGATACAAACATGATACAGTACAGAGCAAACATGACAGCAAGATGAAACAGTGATTATATTGTAATAGATATCTATATATATCGTCGGTCCATAAGTAGGAATAGTAATTTGATAGTAAAGATGAGCAGCAGGGGCTAGTGAAGTCGATGAGCACAGGAGAGACTGCAGGTCAGTATGCAGGTCTTGAGACCTGCAAAGAGAGAGAGCGAGAGCGAGGCACAGAACTACAAGGAAGACAGTTAACACAGATTATGAGACGATATTACCCAGTATGATCCAGACTAAGGAGAGTGGAGGAGAGGTCAGAGGGTGTTCAGAGGATCGTGTTTGTGCCCCCCGACAACGTAGAGCAGGAGAGACTTCACGGGCCGGACTGCAGGTCATCATCCAGGTCTTGAGACCAGTGTGAGCCAGACTAAGGAGAGAAAAGGAGAGGTTAGAGGGTGAGAGGGAAACTGCTCAGTGGATCATGTTTGTGCCCCCCGACAACGTAGGCCTAGAGCAGCATAGCTGTGCTACACACTAGGTCTAAGGCTAACTGTACGCCTTACTAAACAGAAAAGTTTTAAGTCTAGTCTTAAAGGTGGAGGCAGTGTCTGCCTCTCGGACCCAGATTGGTAACTGGTTCCATAATAGCGGTGCCTGATAGCTGAAAGCTCGTCCTCCCATTCTACTTCTATGAATCCTAGGAACTACTAGTAAACCTGCACTCAGAGATCTGAGTGTCCTATTAGGAACATATGGTACAATCAGGTCCTGCAGATACAATGGAGCAAGTCCATGAAGAGCCTTGTAGGTTAGAAGAAGGATCTTGAAGTGTATTCTTGAGTCCACTGGGAGCCAGTGAAGAGACGCTAGAACAGGAGAGATATGATCCCTTTGGCTGCTTCCTGTCAGAACTCTAGCTGCTGCGTTCTGGATCAGCTGCAGACTGTTGATGGAGTAATGTGGACATCCTGACAATAAAGAGTTGCAGTAGTCCAGTCTTGAAGTGACAAAAGTATGGATGAGCTTTTCAGCATCACTCTGAGAGAGGATGCTCCTGATCTTAGTAATATTACGCAGGTGAAAGAAAGCGGTCCTGGAGACCTGCTTAATATGAGAGACAAACGACATGTCTTGATCAAAGATAACTCCAAGGTTCCTCACAGTCGTACTGGAGGCCAGAGTAATTCCATCCAGGGAGAAAGTATTATCTGATAGACTAGTTCTGAGATGTTTCGGTCCAAAAACAATGACCTCAGTCTTGTCCGAGTTTAATAGTAAAAAGTTGGAGGACATCCAGTCCTTTATGTCCTTTAGACACGCCTGTAGTCTGACTAGCGGCTCCGTTTCTTCAGGCTTCATGGATAAATACAGCTGGGTATCATCAGCATAACAATGAAAGTTTATGCCGTGCTTCTGGATGATGTTTCCTAGAGGGAGCATGTAGAGGGTGAACAGGATCGGTCCGAGCACAGAACCCTGTGGAACACCGTGGTTAACCCTTGTACCTGTGGAAGAAACATCGTTAGTGTGAACAAAATGAAATCTGTCAGATAAATATGATTTAAACCAGCGCAGTGCTGTTCCTGTAATCCTGATCTCGTGTTCCAATCTGTGTAGCAGGATGCGATGGTCTACGGTGTCGAAGGCAGCACTGAGATCCAGTAGAACGAGTACAGAGACGAGACCCCGGTCCGATGCCATGAGGAGGTCATTGGTGACTTTAAGCAGTGCTGTTTCTGTGCTGTGATGGGCTCTGAAACCAGACTGGAAAGCATCAAACAGACTGTTACTACACAGGTGGTCGTTTAGCTGACTTACAACAGCTCTTTCAAGTAGTTTGGAGATAAAGGTGAGGTTGGAGATCGGTCTGTAGTTTCCTAGGACGTCCGGGTCCAGTGAAGGTTTTTTAAGTATCGGAATGATCACAGCAGTTTTAAAAGCCTGTGGTACATATCCTGTTTCCAGAGACAAGTTGATCTGTCCTAATATAGACTCTCCGATCAGAGGAATAGCATCTTTGAGGAGCTGTGAAGGGATCGGATCCAGAAGACAGGTAGTAGGTTTAGACTTGCTGATGCTGGTGGTCAGCTCAGGGAGGCCGATGGGCGCGAAGCAGTCCAGAGTTAGATCAAGATCCGTTTCCAGAAGTGGCGGTGTATCCTCAGCGGTCACAGAGAGATTGTGGTTGATTTGTCCTCTAATAGTGGTGATTTTATCAGTGAAGAAGCTCATGAAGTCTTCACTACTAAGAGCTGCAGGAATGCGAGGCTCCACAGAGCTGTGGCTCTTTGTCAGCCTGGCCACGGCGTTAAAGAGAAAGCGCGGGTTGTTCTTGTTTTCTTCTATTAGTGATGAATAGTAGGCTGTCCTGGCTTTACGAAGGGCCTTCTTATACGTCAGCAGACTGTCTCTCCAGATCCTCCGGGAGTCATCTGATTTAGAGGACTGCCACATCCTCTCCATCCTACGTGTAATCCGTTTCAGTGATCGGATGTTTGAGTTGTACCACGGAGCTAGCCTCTTCTGGTTTGTAGTTTTCTTCTTCTTCAGTGGAGCAATCCTGTTTAAGACTGAGTGTAGTGTGTCTGCAGTGTTGTTGACAAAGCGGTCCAGCTCTGCAGGAGTAACATTTAAGTTGGTACCCCCATCAGTACTTGGGACTGTGGGGAGTACTGGTAGGATTGCTGTCCTAAACTGCTTTACGGCGTCTTCAGACAGACATCTGCTGTAGTAGACCTTTTCCTTAGGTGCTGGTAGGTCTGAAAGAGAGAAGTCAAAAGTTATTAATGAGTGATCTGAAAGAACAGGATTTTGAGACCACACTAGCAGGTTCTCAGCTTCCAGGCCGTAGGTGAGAACCAGGTCGAGGGTGTGACTGTGACAGTGTGTGGGTTCATTTACTAACTGAGAGAACCCAACTGAATCCAAGAGTGAGTTGAAGGCAATCTTCAGACTGTCGGAGTCGACGTCCATATGAATGTTAAAGTCACCCACTATAATGACTTTATCTGTGCTAAGCACTAAACTTGATAAGAAGTCTGAAAACTCCAGCAGGAACTCTGAATAAGCAGCAGCAGGTGGACGATACACTACGACGAGTAAAACAAATTCTGACTTCTTCCAGCTTCCGTGAGACAGGCTGAGAGTGAGACTCTCAAAAGAAGTATGAGTAGACTTAGGTTTAGGATTCATCTGAAGACTGGAGCGGTAGATTGCTGCCACTCCTCCTCCGCGACCTGTAACTCTAGGAACATGACAGTTAGTATAACAGGACGGAGTTGATTCATTTAAAGCAACATATTCTTCACCCTGTAACCAAGTCTCAGTGAGACAAAGTATATCAGTGTGATGATCAATAATTAGATCATTAACTAAGAGCGACTTAGAGTGTAGGGATCGTATGTTAAACAATCCACACCTGAGTGTTCTGTTACCTTGTTCTATGTGTTTGTGTGTGTTAGTGTGTATTTTTATGAGGTTATTATGATTAATATATCTTAGCTTGTGTGCTTGATGAACTGTGGGAGGACGTGTGACCGTCACCACTTCAATAACATTATTAAGCTTAGTGTTTCTATGTGTATTTGTGTTTAATGTGTTTCTAACTGAGGGCGGCAGTCCTCCAGAAGCAGCAGAGAGGTGTGTAGGACAGCGACTCTGCCTCCTGGCCTCGACCCTGGGTTGTCAGGTTGGTCTAATAAACTTGGCTATGTTGCTAGAAATCAGAGCTGCACCACCCTGGGTGGGATGGATGCCGTCTCTCCTAATAAGACCAGGTTTCCCCCAGAAAGTTTCCCAGTTATCTATAAAGGCCACGTTATTTTCTGGACACCACCATGACAGCCAGCGACGGAGCGAGGACATGCGGCTAAACATGTCATCACTGGTCAGATTCGGGAGGGGACCAGAGAACGCTACAGAGTCCGACATGGTTTTAGCTAAATTACACACCGACTCAATATTAACTTTAGTGACCTCTGACTGGCGAAGCCGGGTGTCATTAACACCGACGTGAATTATAATCCTACTGTATTTATGTTTATCTCTCGCCAGCAGCTTCAGGCTACCCTCTATGTCGCCCGCTCTGGCCCCCGGGATGCACTTAACTATAGCCGCTGGTGTCGGCTTTACATGCCGCAGAACAGAGTCGCCAATAACCAGGGTCGGCTTCTCAGCGGGTGTGTCGCCGAGTGGGGAAAAACGGTTCGATATGTCAACATGATTATAATATGAAAATTAAAAAAAATTAAAAACTACATATGTTCAACCTTTAAGGATCTACACCCCATCACAGGACACCAGCATGGTCATCACATGAGCAGACGACACAACAGTGGTGGGGTTGATTAGGAATGGTGACGAGTCTGCACACAGAGAGGAGCTGCAGGCGCTCACAGACAGGAGCAGCGAGAACAACCTCACTCTAAACATAAGAAAAAATCTGATAGGAGCTGTGTCACTGACATGCAGTGAGTGCATCTTCACCGACTCATGTAATAATGCAACAATAGCTTGATGTGTTGAAATTAAACATTTACAAAGCTGATTATTATGCATGTGATTATTAACCCATTGGTTGTATAGAATTATACAGTCATCAGCAGTGTTCAGTTTCAATTGAAAAGCTGGAAGCTTTGGACCTGAGGCTCCACAAAGAATGATACTCCATATGCTTCTTAGTTGTTTGTGTTTTACGGATAAAGGCTGAGCCAAAAGTCCAGATGCATCATTTTATATTCAAAACATTTGAGTTCCCTACCTGTTACCCCAGAAACCATCGCATCATTTCAAACTGGGGTTCCAGTTTAAAAATGTGACTTGGGGCATCTAATTATTATTATTATGATTACCATTATTATAGGACAGAAGGGGGTCTGGGGGTGGTCCCCCAGAAAGTTTTTCATTTACTAGAAGCCATTTCCTGCATACTGGTGGATTTTAACAGGTTGTTAAACACCTGTGTTACATACAGAAGTAAACGCTTATTTTCCCATTCTGGAATCAGATCTACTAATTCCAGCCTGTAACCCTTCTCCTCATGTCCATCGCAGATATGGCAAACAACAGATCATCAGCCAAATAAAACCATCTACTGTACCTTTAAGTAGACAACTGCTTCCTCCCAGCGTTTTCTTTAAGTTGAGTCTAACCATCAATGTACCGTCACAGAGAGCTCCACCGCCTCTACAGTCCCTGGGTTTACACTTCATCTGGTCTATCTATCACAAAGTCATTGCACTGCCTCCCGATTCATTTTCACATTGATTTTAAAATTCTCTTATTTGTTTTTAAATCCCTTCATGCCTGACATGCTCCAGCTCTACTGCCCTGCTCGCTGTCTCAGGTCAGCTGACCAGTCTCTCTTGGTCGTCCCAAAAACCCAGAGAAAACTCAGGGGGAACCGTTCCTTCTCTGTCGCGGCTCCTAAACTGTGGAACGAATTGCCTTTGCACCGTAGACAGATGGATTCTTTTATGGTTTTTAAGTCATCACTTAAAACACATCTTTTTACTCTGGCTTTTAACTCCGAGTTGTTGACTTTTATTTGTTTTATTGCTCTTACACCTGACTGGTGTTTTTATTGTACTGTTGTATATTCCTGTGCTTTATCAAATTTATACCTTATATTATTTCATTTTATTTTATTTATTAGTAATTTATTCTACACTTGATAGGCTGTGTACAGCTCTTTGGCTGACCTTTGTTGTTTTTAAAAGTGCTCTATAAATAAAGATGGATTGGATCACGCAGAGTGGAGTTCGCCCCAATACACACACACACACACACACACACACACACACACACACACACACACACACACACACACACACACACACACACACACACACACACAGCATGCTCGTAAATGTGCACGACTCTCTCTCTCCCTCTCTGTTGGTACTCACCACGAATCTGACTGCATGAAGAACTCTGTTGCTAAGATGTTAGCCTCCTCTGCAGCTGTGTTTTTGTTCTTCCTCTCTGATGACAATATAACAATATATCAAAAATAAATACGAACGATGAAACATAAACATAAAGTCATATCTGCCCGCATCCTTTGCATAGACAGCCTGCTAGCAGACCCACCGACAGCTCGCCAGTAACATGCTAGCGGCCGCACCCCACTCCAGCTGCCACCAATAAAACAAACATTACTGGCATCACGTACTATTCAGACCCGCCAGATACCAAACTACGTACTTAACAAAAATACAACAGAGTAAAGGCGGTTTTAGCTTCATAAACCAACGAAAATCACTGGAGCACACAACCCAGCTTACCTTCAAGGTAGAACAGCGACACTGAACGTGAGCAGGCGCTTGTTCAGGAGGGTTGCGCCCAAACTACGGTGTCCCGGGGGGCTCACTAAGTCTGGGTAAACTGTTACACGGCTGCCACCTAGTGGCCAAAATAAATACCTGTCTTACATATATATGTAGAGTATATATAGTGTGTGTGTGTATGAGAGGAAACTGTTAAATAGCTGCATTTCTTTTCTTTTATCTTGTTAATGAGGAGCTTCTGCAGCTTCTGATGAAATCAGAGCTGATGAAGCTGCTTGGAGCAGAGCAGCAAAACCTCTTCAAGGAGCTCCAACAAGTCCAGCTGCCCTGCTCCAAAAATGACCTGGATGAAGCTCCATCAATGTGGAGCTGCATGGCTGCAAAGAGAAGGGAACAGGTGCAGAGCTCCACCAGCTTTGGTGTTATATTGCCACCTAGTGGAGTAGATATGAATAATTAACTACTCTGTTATTGGTACATGAATAAATATAATATAGAAGCCCGCACACATGCACCAGAAGTGATTGATGTAACATCTTACGCTTCATCGCATAGTGAGAGCAGCTGAGAGGATCACCGGCGTCCCTCTCCCCTCCCTCCAAGACCTCTACGACAGCCGTCTCACCCGAAAGGCCCTCCGCATCACAGGAGACCCCACCCACCCTTCACACCGCTTCTTCAGTCTGCTGCCATCAGGAAAGAGACTGCGCAGCCTCCGGGCCAGGA
Source organism: Parambassis ranga (assembly GCF_900634625.1). Lineage (NCBI taxonomy): Eukaryota > Metazoa > Chordata > Actinopteri > Ambassidae > Parambassis > Parambassis ranga. Next base: position 24,454,244 of record NC_041031.1, on the reverse strand, counting down.
CCAGCAGACTGAGGGACAGCTTCATCCACCAGGCTGTCAGGAAGCTGAACTCTCTCCCTGCTGTGCCCCACTTTCTCCCCCTTCCCTGACACCACCCCCCACCCCCTACCCCTACCACCACCCAAGATAGGAACTCTTTGTACCAGCCACTTTACCAAAGGAACTCTGTGCACCAGTCACTTTTTACCCTGTCATGTCACACCAGTCTCATATAAGCTGCTATAACTTAAACTATTCCTGGACTGTGTACATTATGCCAACTGTCTTGCACCATTGCATCTTTTGCACTCTCATACCAGTCTCAATAAGCTGTTATAAGTTAAACCATTCCTGTTTATATTATGCCAACTGCACTGACTTGCACTATACATCTTTTGCACTCTTACTGCATTGTGCCTTCATTATGTGCCTTGTATTTTGTGTGTGCCTCATTGTAGGTACATTTTTTTACACTTTATATTTATCTTTAGTTTTTAGTTACATGTTATATGTTGCGGAGTGAAGAGTAACGCAATTTCGATTCTCTGTATGTTCAGCACATATAGCAGAGTTGACAATAAAGCTGACTTGACTTGACTTGACTTAATGAGCAAAAATTAACATGAATTAATACATGTGTAAATCTCATTTTGTTATCAATTAAAATTAGAGGTTACAGTTGAGAACCTGCATGTAAAGCAACATTAATGATTAATTAACAGTAAAACTAACCATTTTTTATCCCTGATTAACATAATCAATCAAATCAAATGATCAAAGCCAAGCAAATCATTTATTTCAAGCAATACATTTGTCTGTTTATGTTCAATAAATCCAACTCTATTCAGTTTACCATAAAATACCCCACAGATTTGAGACTCTGACACTGACATGTAAATGTTATCCATCCATTAATCAGTGTATCTACTACTTGGGAATGTACTTGGACCACAAACTGGACTTGGACACTGTTAGATAAAATAAGGTCAAGTAAACAAGGTCAAGTCAAGTTTTTTAATTTTATTTATAAAGCACATTTGAAAAAACAACTTTCATTGAACAAAGTGCTGTAGACAGGAGTCAGTCATGTATTAAAAAATTAAATTTATTAAAAGTAAAATAATAAAAGTACAGTAAACAAGATAAAACATGCATAAAAGTGGTAAAAGCCAAGGTGAACAATGTAAACTAAATGTGAGGCTATAAACTGACATGACAGACACACAATGACCAGAACAGAACATGAGTGGTGGTTGTTGGAAAAAAAAACAGGTTAAATTCAGAGACTTAGGTCTACTTCAGTATCTTCTGTGTGTCTTCTTTTTCTTCTTTCGTCCTGTCTGTCTTTCGCCTGTCTCCTTTCCACAATTATCCCCAATCTTCGGGTTGCCCAGGCTGTATTGGTCCTGGTGGTCTACGCTCTCGTTGTAGTCCCAGCCGTGCTGGTAGTCTGCGTATTCCTGGTCGCTTAGGTTGTCCGGGTCTAGGGTGCCCTGCTCGTGTATGCGGAACAGCCAGTCCAATCTCTTATCTGGTGTCTCTGCAACACGTTCTCTTTTTGGAGGTTCCTGTAATTTTACCCATTTTGGCAGAAAGATGTCTACCAGCTGTTCGGGGTCCAACGGTCTGTACTTGTCCCTGCTCTTGGACAGCTGGTTGCAGGGATCCTTGCTCTCAGCAATCAGGTCGCTGCCATGTTGCTTGAGCTCCTCTGGTTCTTTTGCTTCCTGCTCACATTTCAGCTGATCTTGTAAGGAGGACCTGTCCTCTGACAGTTGGCTGATCTTACTGTCCTTCTCCTGGACGGTCTTGTTGGCCTTCTGTAGGTCACTCCTCAGAGTGCAGACCTCGTTGGCCAGCTCCTCACACTTGGAAGAACACTGGGCATGTTCTTCGGCAGCCTTTCTGAGGTTTTCATTTTCTTTTCTGAGCTGGTCACACTTTACCCTTAACTCTAGAGCCTCTTTTTGCTGAAGAGTCAGAGACTGCTGTAAACTTTTCTGCGTTTGCTCAAATTCCAGCTCTCCCTCCTCCAACTGTCTGAACTTGGCCTTGCTCTTGGCCAGTTCGTTGCAGACATGATTGTTTTCAGCAAACAGGTCAGTGATGACATTCTCCTTACTAACCAGCTCTGATTGAATTTCACTGTTACGTTTCTCGAGCTCATCAAGGTGTTTCTCAGTGCTTTCTCTTGATTCCTGCTCACGTTTCAGCTGATCTTGTAAGGAGGACCTGTCCTCTGACAGTTGGCTGATCTTACCGTCCTTCTCCTGGACGGTCTTTTTGGCCTTCTCTAGGTCACTTCTCAGAGTGCAGAGCTCGTTGGCCAGCTCCTCACACTTGGAAGAACACAGGGCATGTTCTTCGGCAGCCTTTCTGAGATTTTCATTTTCGTTTGTGAGGACGGTCCCGTTGGCCTTTTCCAGTCCAGTGATCAAGCCGTCTGATTTCACAATAAACTGCTTCACCGTTTGTCCTTTCTTCTTGCGCTTCTCACGTTCTTGGCGCTCTTTCTTCTCGCGCTTCTCTCGTTCTTGGCGCTCTTTCTTCTCGCGCTTCTCTCGTTCTTGGCGCTCTTTCTTCTCGTGCTTCTCTCGTTCTTGGCACTCTTTCTTCTCGCGCTTCTCACGTTCTTGGCGCTCTTTCTTCTCGCGCTTCTCACGTTCTTGGCGCTCTTTCTTCTCGTGCTTCTGACATTCTTGGCGCTCTTTCTTCTCGTGCTTCTCTCGTTCTTGGCGCTCTTTCTTCTCGCGCTTCTCTCGTTCTTGGCGCTCTTTCTTCTCGCGCTTCTCACGTTCTTGGCGCTCTTTCTTCTCGCGCTTCTCACGTTCTTGGCGCTCTTTCTTCTCGTGCTTCTGACATTCTTGGCGCTCTTTCTTCTCGTGCTTCTCTCGTTCTTGGCGCTCTTTCTTCTCGCGCTTCTCTCGTTCTTGGCGCTCTTTCTTCTCGTGCTTCTCTCGTTCTTGGCGCTCTTTCTTCTCGCGCTTCTCTTCTTGTTTTCTGCCTGAAGGCATCAGTTTGGACATCCATCCATCCATCTTCTGTTAACCCGCTTGTCCTGCGGTGGAGGGTCACGGGGGGCTGGAGCCTAGCCTAGCTAGCTTTGGGTGAGAGGCGGGGTATACCCTGTGAGGACACGACACACCCTGGATGGGAAACATTGGAGATGCATTAGGAAGGGGACAGAGACAGTTGAATGGCTGAAATCGGTCAATGTATGCTGAAGATACGCTGCGCCAAAAAACTACACACCAAGCAGTTGTTCAGAGGGTGCAACCCCCATTAAAATACATGGGATCTGCCCTGAGAGGAGTAACAGGAGGCTGACACACCCCTCTCTCCAACATTAATTAGGCTTAATTAGGCAGGCAGAGCGGTTACCATGGTGACAAGCTGACACACAGAGGCATACAAAGCTCTGAATTGCTATGATTCTCCAGCAAAGCAAAGCAAGCATGTTTCAGCTGCAGCAATCAAACTTGCATTTTCTTCAGGGAATGCACTCTTCTAGTTTTTTGAAAAAAGCTTGAGGTTGACCCGGAATGTCCTCTGTGAGATGAACATTTTGATAGCTGAATGGCTGAAATCGGTCAATGTATGCTGAAGATACGCTGCTGTAAAAGGCTCCTGAAGGAAATGCAAGTTTGATTGCAGAAGCTGAAGCATTGCTTTGAAAGCTTATCTGAATGATTGCTTTGAACTCTAAAAGTATGAAAAAACACATCTAAATGCATATGAATAGAAGCTGGATGGCAGAACAAGGGCTGAATTCCTCTGAACACAAGCTGAAGCAGTCATAAAAGCAGCCGAATTAACCTGAACAGCAGCTGGATAATTGCTTTGAACAGCAGGTGAATTGTCTGATCTTGGAATAATAGCTGAGGCTTAGGGAGACTAAACGATTTTGATGTGGGCATGTAGCAAACAGCTCCATAGCGATGAATATGGCAGATATCATGTGTAATGATTGATAAAGAAGTAGCCGTAATACTAGTGATACTATACAGCTCAAGGATGATCAATATGACACATATAATGCTTAAAGTCTGATAAAGACTACAAATATGGCTGCTTTGTATGCTTCTTGACAGCCTGTCACCATGGTAACCGCTCTGCCTGCCTAATTAAGCCTAATTAATGTTGGAGAGAGAGGTGTGTCAGCCTCCTGTTACTCCTCTCAGGGCAGATCCCATGTATTTTAATAGGGGTTGCACCCTCTGAACAACTGCTTGGTGTGTCCAAACCAAAACACTCAACAATTTATAAACCATGAGCATCACAAGTGTTTGCTCTACAAATGTCTGCAATTTCATGTTGATCCTGTAAAAGATGTGGAAATGGCAGCGAGTTAGAAAATAGGTTTGCTCTGGTCCAGTCACTTCACCATGAATGAGCAAAAAGACCGGCACTCTCCCCGAACAGCTGGCTCTACAGGCAAAACAGTTTGGTTTAACGTCACCAGGAGCTCTACCGTCTCTACAGTCCCTGGGTTTACACTTCTCTGGTCTCTGTATCACGCGGAATGGAGTTCGCCCTTACACACTTACACACACACACGGCATGTGCATAAATGCGCACAACTCTCTCTTAAATAAACATGAAGAAGTTGCACTTATCACTCACTACTGTTGGTACTCACCACGAATCTGACTGTATGAAGAAATGTGTAAAAGATGTTAGCCTCCTCTGCAGCTGTGTTTCGTTCTTCCTCTCTGATCCTTCTCTTCTCCGAGTTTAGTCCAGTAATCAGTTTGATTATTTTCCTTTGCACTTTAGGCAGGTTCGTTTCCACGAACTCTCCAAAATCTCCTGCTGTGTCTCTCCTTGAAACTGTCCACCAACACCTTTATTGCACAAAGGTGTACCTTTATATAACTTTGGTATGCCTTTGATCTCTGAGTCATCAAAGGTACCCCTGTCAGCCTGTCACCACGGTAACAGCCCTGCCTGCCTGTATCCATGGCAACCTGAATGTTTCTCAACTGCCCCTAACTGCAGCTCTCTCTGTCCCCCTCCTAATGCATTTCTGATGTAAAAACACCCTCTAAACAACTGCTGCTTTTGTCCAAACCGAAGCCTTCAGACAAAAAGTATGGACACAGCCAGAATCACAAGATGTTGCTCTACAACACAGAATATGCGATGTGGACATGTAGCAAACAGCTCCATAGCAATGAATATGGCAGATATCATGCGTAACGATTGATAAAGAAGCAGCCAAATACTATACAGCTGAAGGATGATCAATATGACAGATATAATGCTTAAAGTCTGATAAAGACTACAAATATGGCTGCCAAATGCAGCCAAATGCCATATGGTTGCCAAATATGGTAACAGCTCTGCCTGCCTCATTAAGCTAAATTAATGTTATTTTTTTCAAAAGACTATAGTTTTTCAAATATTAAGCAGTTTCTGTGTCATTTTTAACACGGGAGTCTATGAGATAGCCCGTCAACCAGGGTCATCTTCCAAATTTCTCTCCTCCTACAAATTTCAAGCTTCACACGTATAGACTTAGCCTGCCTGTGTACGTCATCTCCCCAGTTGTGTTGTTTTAGTATTGGTTGTGTAGTGTTAGCTGTGTTTTTGCCATCGTTCGTTGTTTTCCACACAGGTGTTGGTGTGTTTATAGATGTCTTACTATAGACGTATATGTGATGTCACTCCGATGATCTCATCCATGATATGTTACTGTGAAATATGATTGTGCTTGTGCCTGCTCTAAGATGTGTGTGTGTATTCTGAGAAGCTGTGTCTGTTGGATAACAGAGGGTATAAGACCGCAGGCTGGTTGGAGGCTCATGTTTCCAGAACCAGAACCTGAGCCTATAATGTTTGTAGCAGGTTAGTAGCTCTGCACTTGGTCCACATACACCTGGCCGTGGTCATCGTGGTGATAAGGCAGGTGATGGGGGTCTATGTAAGCTCCAACCTGGTCATTGCAGGCGTAGTTCAGCTCCCCCAGGTCATCGGTGGGGGCGTGGTCTCTGCCAGCCAGCAGATCGGTCCGTTTCAGAGCGCGGCCTTCTTCAAATGCACGGTACAGATACACCGCCATGACGAACAGCGCCACCTGCAGAGAGGCGGAAACACTCAGTGTGATGGAGCTAGAGTAACATAAGGTTACCATCCAGACTCGCTGTATGAGACAGCGTCTAGTGGACACTGGAGGAAATGCAGTTTGTGCTGCTTGGTCTCAGTACCTACCTCAGTACCTCATCTACTAACAGATACAGAGCTGCGCTGATCTTCCTTCTTCTTCACCCTTAATAAATATTTATGTCATATAACCACAAACAGGCAGCCATGTTGATTCAAAACCATCCAATCAGAAGCAGACAGGAAGTGCTGACACGTCAAAGTGATCTGCTGGTGACTCAGTGAAGACACATAAAAACCCTCAGACTGTGACAAAGGTGTGTTTGCACCCTCTGCAGGCAGTGCAGTGTTACTACCTGCAGTAACTGCAGGGCGACGTCCATGGCGATGATGGTCAGGGAGTTCTCCTGCAGCCAATCACTGAACGTCTGACTGCAGCCCTGAAAACCACAAACCCAGCAGCATCATGGGTAAAACATCACACCAGCGATATGAAACACAGCAGGTTTAGAGCCGCCGGCGCCCCCTCAGGAGCGAGCTCGTGCCGCTCCCTTGGCCAATCAGAGTGAGGTTCAGCAGCTCGGAGCACCAGGAAGAGTTGACGCTGCGCTGAAACGAGTGAAAGCAGGAACACGGAAGCACGTCTGGACTCGTCAGGTTCAGGCTCTGGATGTAGGTGTTGCTCAGCCAATCAGCAGCACCGGTTCTGCCACAGCAGCCGCCCTGTGAGTCAGTCACAGTGTCGGTGTGTGTTTTAGTTTGTGTCAGTGTGTGTGTGTGTCTGTGTGTGTGTGTCTGTGTGTGTCTGTGTCAGTGTGTGTGTGTATGTGTGTCAGTGTGTGCCAGTGTCTGTGTAATAATAGCACAGGGTACCAGCAGGGGGCAGCACTAAGAAACAAAACTGGATTTTATTTCTCACAGTGTTCTTTCAAGAAACCCACCACACATCAGCCGAGGGACACAGGTAAAAAACACCTGACTGAGCCCTGGATGTGGTCGCAGCATTTTCCCACGTGACCTGAATGCAGCATCAGACGTTACGCTGACTCACCGTCAGCAGTAGGAACCTGATCTCACAGGTCGCTGCCACGCTGACCGCCAACACCACCGATCACCAGCAGGCCCACGGACACCACCTGCAGCTCCTCTGCACAAACAGAGACACAGAGACAGAGACACACACACAGAGACAGACAGACACACACACACAGTGTCATTGAGCTATGCTAACAGTTCCCCCTTGTTTACAGTCTTTGTGCTAAGCTAGGCTAAAGCAGCGTCCTCTTTGTAAATGTTGGGCTGATCCTTTAAAGCTGCAGTCTTTACCGGAGGGGAGGGAGTTCAGGAAGCTTCCTCTGTCGAACAGGATCCAGATCGCACAGCCGGCCGCACTCAGACCCACAAACTACAGAGGTCAAAGGTCAAGACAAGGCTCTGAGCATCATCGCTGTTCAGACTGTGCTTTACTGTTAAAGTGAACATCTATTCCTACTGTTGGCTTCAAAGAGGAAACTACTAAATAAACCAGCTGACATCAGCAATTCAAAACAAACGAAAAGAAACAGAAAAAGAACACATTGAAAATGTATCCGTGATGATCAGAAGGACTCTGACTGATTAATCCAGAGGAATCTTTTCTCAGACCTCCTGGATGAAAAAGGCCTCTGAGCTTATTGAAGGATGTGAAGATGGACTCACCAGAAACACGGTGTTAAAGACTGCCAAGCAGAACTTCAGCAGCTCCACCTTCACCTCCAGCTTCTCCTCCACCTTCATCTCCACAGGCAGCAGACCACGGTCCATTCAGGTCCCTCCGTCTGACCCTCAGAGGACCGACACTGCAAACGCCTGCGATCAGAGTTCACTTCCTCATTGTCTGTAAACATTAAACTGGTCTCAGAGTCTCCAAGGAGACGCGGCACACACGTCTATCACATAAGGCCATGTTGTAGGACAGGACCTGGACTCTCTGACAGAGGTGTGCCAGAGGAGGACGTGGTCCAAAATAAAGACTATACTGGACTGTCCCTCTCACCCGCTCCACACTGTGCTGACCAGCTACAGGAGCTCGTTCAGCAGCAGACTCCGACTCCCACGATGCACCACTGAGAGACACAGGAAGTCATTCCTGCCTGTCAATCAAACTACTGAACTCTGAACTGTGACAGTCACTCAGACACTGCACATTCATACTGGTACATTCATGTCCTGCTCTTTACTATGTAAAGGTTTTTATACAGTAGTAAATATGTGTCTTCTTCTTTAGATACAACTCAGGGATTTAAATGCTGTCTAGGTATTTAGATTATTATATATTTCTATTTCAAACTTCAATTTATCTTTGATTTCTTTGTCTGTAACAAAAAAGAATTTCCCCTCAGGGATAAATAAAGGAATTCTGATTCTGATACTTGCAGCTATTTGACAATACCAACACGCGGCCACCAGAGGGCACTGATGAAGCCAAATATAGAGAAAAAACATGGAATTCTTTAAAAAGAAGAAGAGACAAATGCACCAAAATGTTGTTCTTAGGAAACTCCCCCAGCAGTATTTATAGGACAGATGTGAATCAGACAACCCACATAAACTGTTTTAAAGTCTGCAGGCCATTTGAATTTGAATATGAACAAAGAAGATTTGACAAAGAGGATGCTACATCTTCCTCCTGTGTTGCACAGAGGGGGAAATATCTGATCTCCAATGCTACACATCTCATTACACATGCACCATGATGACATCATGTGTGGACACTACCATTCAAAAGTTTGGGGTCACCGAGCCACTTCTAGAGCTTCTCTGATCAGCATTACTCAGCTGTGCTAACATCATCTCACAGCACTGTTCTAATCATCAATTAGCCTTTTTAACACAATCGGCTAACACAATGCACCATTAGGACGACGCTTGTGCCAAAATCTGATCGTGTGCGATTAATCGTCAGAAAAATTGTCACCGATTACTATATTTACCACTCATCAATTACTGCAATTAGTGCCTCGTCATGATGATGCATTTTTGTGTGACGTACTCTCCCCTGCAAGTGCACACATGTAAGCCCACAATAATAAATCACAATAATGGCAGAAGGCGGTGGTGTTCAGTTAAATGACGCGGAGCAGGACATTCTAACAGAGGCTCAACGTCTGTCACCATAAGCTGGAGCACGAAGAAAGGCGAAGAAAGCGTGACGAGGTCACAACGCCAGCTACAGCGAGGCCTCCTCCAGCAGATATTGGAAGGAATTCCACTCGGCCGAGAATCCGCGACATGTTTAGTATTATGCTCCTTACAACCAACCTAACGTAACGCAGGTTGATTTGCACAAACACACAGTTACATGTGAAATTGTCCAGTTTGTTTGTTTTTTCTGCTGCTGTTCTACAGTATGAGTGAAAACATGCACTAGTGTGGGACGTATTCCAGCCACAGGTTAGCAGGTCTGTTTGCACAGACATTTTTTTAACCTTAAATAATCACTGATGTGTAATCATTATCAGCTAAATGCCATAAATAATCGTGACTCATTCTTTGGCCAATATCGCCCAAACCTAATTACAACACAGGAGTGATGGCTGCTGGAAGTGCCTCTGTTCACCTTTGTATATATTCCATTAAATAACAATACAATATATTATATATATATATATTTATATACAAAAACATACCTGTTAACACTGGTACACTCTGCTCACTCACAGCACCCTGCTGCAGCTCAGCACACACCCGCAGAAAACACACACACAAAATGAACACATGCCACAACCTTCTCAACTACATGACCGCACACAGACACATCACAGCATGACCCGCTGCTCTCTAACAGCCCATTTACCACACCGACAGGAAACACCTCGTAGGACCTTCAGGAACAAAACACAACGTCAAAGACAACACACAACACCGTCTCATTAATCACATAAACTACACACACACACAACAGTTACACAACACCTGCATCCGCACATGCCTGTCGCTCTGGTTGACAGGCAGCAGCCTCAGCTCCTGTCAAACCAACCAAACACTATCAGTTTATAACACATCACAACGTGTCATCACCAACAAACAGGATCACTGGTCCCACTCCAACAGGACCCGTCACAACAACACTACACAACTCCACATCACAATGTTTCTCTTTCGTCCTCTGGTTCTACTTGAAACATGAACAGTATCATTCACTGACATGGACCCATTTGGCCCGTTGCTTGTCTGAACTGACCCGGTGCGTCCAGGTGCCGATGTTGCTCTGTATGACACAGGTGCAGCAACATGCTGACGGGCCTCCCTCACCAGGAACCTCTCTGAGCTCCTCCGGTACCTCTTACTGGAACGCTTCCTAGCTTCTATACAGCTGCTTCTGATGGGTCACAGGCCCAGACAGCAGCTCGGCATAAATCCAGCCTGCAGACACATGCAGACACACAAATGTCTACAACTACACAGCTACATTACACTCACTCACCACCCGCCGACTGTGTTGTACATATGAAATCTCCGCCTTCGTTCACACTGCAAACCTCTGGCTGGCCTTCATCACACAAACACCACTCAACACATTAGCCAGAGACTCTTTTCATCCCATGTGTCACAGCCAGTGGTTAGGCCCTTTGTTTGGAGGACAAACATTAATTTTCTCCATAGCTGTCCTTCACAAAAAAGAAATTCGAAATAAGAACTAATCAAAACAAATTGCGGTAACAAAACCAGATCTCTCCTCCTCCTGCACACACCTCGCCCCGCCTGTCTGCAGGTGTTTTGGAGCTGATTGCCAGGGAGGACCAATACATTCATTCTACACAATCCGTACATTCTATCCATAAAAACAATTCAAATCATAATCTCATCAGTAGCAACGTAAACTCTGATTGCAAACATATTTATGTCTATTCTAAATTCATCTGGCTTCAAGACCATGCGTAATAAATACACAACTCACTACCTCCCTCTCCACACACACAAACACAACTGCACACTTCAAAATCTTTATGTCTATGTCTTCATCACATGAGCTTCGAAGACCTTTGGACATTTATTCAACAACTACCTAACTTCACGCACTATTTGTGAATGGGAAATATTCAGCACCACAACACACTGACAATGACAAACCGTGACCTGAGGGTCAGCTGCTGTGTGTACCGACGCTGGCTGTCGAGCTTCTGTGATTTATCATCGCACACAGGGCCTGTGGCATAAACACAACAACAACACATTCACTGTGGGGCTTCAGGACGACAGTTCTACTCAGTTACGAAACATACTAAAAACGCACATACCTGCATCACTGCTGATTCACTCTACACTTCTCTCACTGGGTAGCTGGATCATTTTCTTATCCAGGACCTACACAAAAAACACACTCAACTCATTTCCACTTCATTTCAATAACGCTGCAAACAGTCTCAGCTACCTCAAAGCACGTCTAACAGCAACAGTAACACTACAGCAGCTCAGCTATGCTAAAACATGTCCTGTGCTGAGGCCACGTCAGCCTCTACACACTATGTTTAAGGCTGCCTGAAGCTGTACTGCTGCTTTGGTCCAGCCTGTCTGAGAGGCAGATTCTAACATGCACACCAACAGCTACCTACACTGTAAAAAGCCCTTCAACGTTCAGTGTTGTCTGTAGGACTTTATTTTATAAAGTATATTTCTTTCTGAATTTATTTAAGTTGCACACAAGTAAAAAGTGTGAATCTTTTGGTAGCTTAATATTAAAATGGATTTGACTGAACGTCAATAATAAATTGCTTCTACAGAACTCAATGTAATTGTCTATATCCAAAGGAAAACGTCAGGACCCGCCCACCCGCAGCACAACAACGGGACCGTTCCTCACTGTCACCTACACCGGAGCAGCGCCATCTGTTGGGGTCTGTGTGGAGTGTCTGTGGGCTACATACAACACGCAGCACATGTAGCTATTTACCTGGCTGAAAGTCAGGATTCATGCAGTAACGTTACGTTTAAAAACAACAACAGACAGAGTGTCAGTCATAGCTGCACTTTGAAGGCAGAGTAATGTCAAAGTACAGCTGACAGAACATTTACACCGACCGTGGAAACAGAGATGTTCGGGCTGCTGCAAGTTGACTCTAAGGTAACGTTAGCCTCGGTCAGTGTTCTGTCTCAAGTCACTCGTTTGAAATGTTAGCCTCTGTCCAGCTACCACACGCTAGCAGCACGGCCTCTCGTCCTGGTTCACATATCGGTTAAAAGTGACACTGTGTTTGTAGTCACTGTCGTCCCTGCATATTCGCTAAAGATGACGACATCATATATTTCAGCGTGTCTCTCCCTGTGCAGCATGGTGTCATAAAAATGCATAAATATGTAAAGGCTACATATTTGTAAAGGTGTGTGTGTGTGTGTGTGTGTGTGGGAACATTGTTCTTTGTTGCAATTATTTTTCTGTTTATGTCACAAAGACAAAGGGAGACCAGTGTCCAAGAGGAAAATGCAGGTCTATCTGTGGAGAGCATCGTCCTGAGCATGGATCTGTTGTATGTATATGGAAACTGTTACAGTAATAAACGCTGGAAACTATTACCTCTCTTTCCTCCTTTCTTAAAGTTAGAGCCATGCTAACTAATGTTTTGAAGTGGATCGCATAAATAATTTGTCAAAATTCACGAGAACACATGAATTAGCCTCATTTAAATCAGAAAATTTTAGGTTTTTATTTAAATGTTACTTATTTTAAATCAGTATGATGTGGTCAAAATGCTACTCTTTCAGTTTGGTTAAACTTAAATGTTTTGCTTTTCTTGTAGACTCTAAAATAGAAAATACTGATTTTTACCAACTTCAAATTCCAAGACGTTCACTAAACTAACAAAGTGGAAAATGTTGCCTTCATTTTTTTGCCTTGAAAATGAGTAACGTTTTTTACAGTGTACTTACATTTATGTACCGACTCGTTTTGTTCTAACATTACTCACTGAATTTGACCTGGAAAAATATGGACTATATCTGCACACGAGCAAGTAGTACTGACCCGCTCAAAGGACAAAGTGGTTCAAAGTAAGACACTCATGTACAATCAATATCTCTAACTACTGAGCACTAACTGGCAAGACAACACACACACACCAGGACAAACCATCACCTGATCGACAGCTGCTGTGGCTCCTCACACTGGGGCCAGGGCCAGGGCCAGGGCCTACGGTGAAAACAAAACGACACATAAACTTTAAGACTTCTAATACTGTCCGACTACACAACATACAGAAAAAAAACATACCTGCAGTCTTGCTTACATTTCCACCATTTCTGTTAGGCTGACACCACTGTGATGCTCCGTCATCTCCTTCTCCTTAGCCTACATAAAAAAACACATTCAGTTTAATTCTATTTCAATTCGACAGCACGTCTCACAATCTCAACTGTCTCAAAGCACTTCACACACCCAGAGCCACAACCCCTGACCAACAGCGACAAGAAACACCCCCTTACATACACATATATATATACAGTATATATATATGTGTATATATATATATATATATGTGTCAAAAACAGTCCATTCCAGTCCACATATTTTACACTCAGGGCCACATTTTACACAATAACTTATTATATACTTATAGATTACTCCCAGCTCATAGAGCCCACGAAAAGAGGAATTGAACAAAATTAGACTACAGTGATCCCTCATAGACCATTATCAACCAATCGGGATGCAAGAACAGAACAGGACACACAACACAATGCACTTTTATAAAAACATGCAATGCTGCACAAACAAAAACCCACAAAACAGCAAAGCGCATGACTGCAGGCTGTGAAACACTGTTTTCAGCTGACTGTCATTCTGATCATCCACTCAACTCAAAACACCTGCACAGATGTTCCAAGATGTCTTTACATTGCTTCAACATTAGCAAGACTGCAGACATGACAACTCACCGATACCCTCCATCCGCAACGGTTCATAGCTAAGGAGCGCTGTGTCCAAGCTTATAAGCCTGAGCCAACATACAAAGTCAAGCTTGCCTTTCATTCAGGACTAAAGGTGCAAAAGTTTGAAGAAAAAAAGGACAGATTGAATCCAGATTGTGACCTTCATGTTGACGTCCACTGAGTTGATGTGTTCTGTGAACCGTTCCGATTCACGGGTCTTGGCTTTGACCCAGGTATCAACAGGAACTCTTCTCTCCACTTCTTCCATGTACAGATTAGCCACAATTGGAGACATAGGTGATCCCATTGTACTGGAAGCAAGTGCTGTTCAGGCAGAGGTCCGGCAGGTCACGGCTGTGGTCCGGCATGACGTTGGTTCGTTCCTTCAGTGTGCCGTCTTGTGTGAGACATCTTCCTACCATCTCTGTGGCTTCTGAGGTAGGGATGCAGCTCAACACACCTGTGTGTGACTCAACAGCAAGGTGACATCAAATGAGACCCGTGGTGTTTTCCCCTGAAGTCTAAGCTGACGATACTGCAAGCCCAATATGACACATCCAGACTCACCAGGCATACATTTACACATTCCAATGGCAGCTTCGACAGAAACCCACAAATCTGAAATATAAGCAGGTTATGTACTGGCACAGCTTGATGCAGCTGTTCACCATGTCTGTCCAGATAAGAAGGACCTCTGTGAGCACCTGAAGCACACCAAAGGAGTAGCATCGCCTCCTGAGAGAACTCCTGGAACATGTTGAGGAAAATGCCAATGACCTGCTACTTGAGCAACAATGCACGATGAGCACAAGACAAAAATGGTTGCCTTTTTGATGGACATTACGTCACATCTTAATGAGCTTCATTTAAAGCTGCAGTCGGTGTTCGCTCTTTCAAAAGGAAGCTGGGCCTTTTCAAAGAAAATCTTCAGGGAGAATGTGAGTACTTCCCAAAACTACAAGCTGATTGGAAACTTCCCAAAAAAGTTCAACACTTTCTGCCTCTGGCAGCTGCTCCTCCTCCTAATCCAGAATCCTTTCCTCATCGGACAAGTCCAAGAATTTTCACCAGAGCTGGCTCAGATGTTCAAGTGGACACATGAACGGACACCTGCACCTTCAACTCATTAATCTGCAAGGAAATACTGTATTAAGAGAGCATTTTGAGGCAACTGACCCTGCTTCTGGCTACAGTCTGTTCCCTGGTGCCACCAGTACACCAAAGAAGCCCCAATACTACTCAGACTTAAGTTAACTTTAGGAATTTTGGATTAGGATTGGCCTATAATTGCTACATGCCTCTGTACAGACAATCAGAATCAGAATCAGAATCAGAATCATGTTTATTGCCATGTAAGTGAAGGGGGTTCACATTACTAGGAATTTGCCTTAGTGATTGGTGCATACAAAGAACATATGACAATTAACATGCAATAAGATAAAAACTAAGATAAAATTAAGTAAATAAACTAAAGTAAGGCTAAATTTACATGACAGACATGGCGTAACAGACATACAATGAACAGAACATAAAATACTGTGCAGATGAAATGGTAAACATAGACCCTTATATGATCGAATGGTACAGTGTAATAATGTAATAATGTAACAGGTACCACATGGATCGGTGAGGCGGTACTCGTGTGCAAGTAGTGCAAGATGGAGTAAACAGTGCAAATAGTCGTCATTGTGCAGTGACTATACTAAAGTGACCTTCTGAAGACAGTGCAGAGCAGTGCATTAATTACAGTTTAACAGTCCAACAGCAGAGGGGAAGAAGCTGTTCTTGTGGCGTGAGGTTCTGGTCCGAATGGACCGTAACCTCCTGCCTGAGGGGAGTGGCTCAAAGAGTCCGTGTCCAGGGTGAGAAGGGTCAGCTGTGATCCGACCTGCACACCTCAGAGTCCTGGAGACGTACAGGTCCTCGATAGATGGCAGGCTGCAGCCGATCACCTTCTCAGCAGAGCGCACAACACACTGCAGTCTGTGCCTGTCCCTGGCAGTGGCCCCAGCGTACCACACTGTGATGGAGGAGGTGAGGATGGACTCAATGATGGCCGTGTAGAACTGAACCATCATCCTGGCTGGCACCTTGAGTTTCCTCAGCTGCCGCAGGAAGTACATCCTCTGCTGGGCCTTTTTGATGAGGGAGCTGATGATGAGCTCCCACTTGAGGTCCTGGGTGATGGTGGTACCAAGCGGCAACCTTCGGGGCTCAAAGTGGAAGCCCATGCGGAAGTGTCAAAACTTGTAATTCACGCTGCAACAGCTGGGGGTTGGCTCCAAAAGCGAGTAATTTCCCATAGACTCCCATGTTAAAATGGCCGATTTCACAGCAGAAAAGAACATGTTTACAGCCTGGTACAAAAAATCGCTGTGGTCTCAGATGATAGGTTCTCTTCTAGTGTCAATTGTAGGGGGGGTGAATTTTTTTACAACTCACTCGTTTCAATTGTATTCGGACTTAAAATTACCTAATTATGGGCGTTGCCGCTTGAGTGACAGACAGTTGACGTATCACAGCGTGAGTTTCCTGCTTCCACGATCGCCCGCCCCCCTAAACCCCGCTCGTGCCCCCCCTCTTTGTCCATATTCGGAGTTTTAGTTGATGTGACGCTGCCAACATGGCGGCGGTCATCACGTCCCGGAACCTCCCACTGAGACTCAAAACGGCTCTTCAGAAACAAACGGGTGACGTCACGGAGGCTCTGTCCATAGTTTTTACTGTCAATGGGTGGTACCCAGGAAGCGGAAAGAGTCCACTGTGGAGATGGAGGTGTCTGTCAGGGTGAGGGGGGGTGATGGAGCTGGCACTTTCCGAAAGTCTACTGTCATCTCCAGGTTGTTGTCAGCACACCAGGACACCAGACGGTCCACCTCCATCCTGTAGGCAGACTCATCCCCGTCTGAGATGAGTCCAATGAGGGTGGTGTCGTCAGCAAACTTAATCAGCTTGACAGACTGGTGGCTGGAGGTGCAGCAGTTGGTGTACAGGGAGAAGAGCAGAGGGGAAAGTACACAGCCTTGGGGGGTACCGGTGCTGATGGTCCTTGTTTCCGAGACATTCGTCCCCAGCCTCACATGCTGTCTCCTGTCTGTCAGGAAGTCAGTGATCCACCGGCAGATGGAGTCTGGAACATGCAGCAGGGACAGCTTGTCTTGGAGGAGAGCTGGGCGGATTGTGTTGAAAGCAGAGCTGAAGTCCACAAACAGGATCCTAGCATAGGTTCCCGGGGAGTCCAGATGCTGCAGGATGTAGTGAAGAGCCAGGTTGACAGCATCGTCCACAGATCTGTTAGCTCTGTTAGCTCTGTAGGCATACACCCTCCAAACAAACAACATTCGTAAAATTATCAATGCTACTTTCATGCAAAACACGTGCAGTGTCCAACTTATCTGATGTACTTCTACCACATAGAGAAGATTGAAGCAAGGTGTCTGGACTTGTAGAGTTTTCTAGAAGACGTTTCGCTGCTCATCCAAGCAGCTTCATCAGTTCTAACTGTTTGGTGGGGAAACATGGTTTATATGTGGTTACAGACCTCAGTGGGTGGGTCTGGGTAAAACTTTAAAAAACTTACAAACAATAGCACTAAATGTTTCCATACTTACCTGTGATGTTCTGGCTGACTGGGCCAGGTGTGTCTAACAACTGGCTAACGACTATGAAACTGCCGGAGGGGGACTGATTGACAGCCCTTTGTTCTTACTGTGAGTCTGTGTAAACTTCCTGGGAATGGATGGAATCACTGCATTGTATGTGGTAGAAAGATGATGTCTGAGGCCTCCACCTCTGTTAAGGGAAGGTTTTTCCAGCTTAACATAGATGGCTTCCTTGACTCCTCTTTCATACCACCTTTCCTCCCTGTCTAAAATGTGGACATTGTTGTCCTCAAAGGAGTGTCCTTTGTCTTTGAGGTGGAGGTGAACAGCTGAGTCTTGTCCTGAAGAGGTGGCTCTCCTGTGCTGAGCCATTCTTCTGTGGAGTGGTTGTTGTAAGTTTTTTAAAGTTTTACCCAGACCCACCCACTGAGGTCTGTAACCACATATAAACCATGTTTCCCCACCAAACAGTTAGAACTGATGAAGCTGCTTGGATGAGCAGCGAAATGTCTTCTAGAAAACTCTACAAGTCCAGACGCCTTGCTTCAATCTTCTCTACGTATGATGACCTGGATGACTGAGAATCTTCATCAACATACTTCTACCACATGACGGCATTCCTGCGAGGCTACAGTGGCAAACTGAGTACATACAAACTAGCCTACAACACCCTTACACTGAGAAGAACTAATTCATCTGGCAAAGTAAAGCACAACAATATGTCTTGCACAAGATACAACTCTGAAAACTTTCCTTTCACATCACCCAAAAACACTCCATCTTCTACACTGCAAAGCATGCTAGCATGCCGGTTCAGCCTACAGCGCTCGATGACCAAGAGACCAAGAGAGTGTGAAGGTTTCTTCATATTAAAAGGGACTTTCTATCTGGGGGTGAGGCTCTGGGTTTCTTTAAAACAATTTCACACAACTTTTCATGCACAACATGCTACACAAATAACATTCTACATGATTACATCGATGCCACTAATGACATTACCTCAATAAAACCAATAATAGCTTCAACAACCTTTACCAGAACCCCTCCTGCTGACGGGAAGCCAGGACAACTCTAGCCGTCTCACAGGTCCAGACTGCAGTTCTGCATTGACATCCGACGACACGCAGGCCTGCGGACACAGTAAAACAAAATCAGCTTCAGCGTCGTACCTCTTTGGAATAACATCTTTCAAAGGATTCACCAAGTGTTCAAGTGTTTGGCTTTCTATGGCAGGCAATACGTCATGTAATTAACTGATGAATACTCAATTCATTTCAAACATTTACCATTTTGGAGACGTCAGCGTGGCTTGACTGCACCCAGTGACATGACTGTTATGACGAGCAATGGCATAGATTTTTTCAAATACAGATTGTATGTAATGACTGTAACTTCATGGCATGATTCACACACTCAAACTGTGTGTACAACCTTTAATGACACATCTTGCTTGTACTTTTTAAAGCCACCTTATCACAACAATATCACTCACTCAACTATAAACAAACACACAACATTGTGTGGGACAATTAATTGACTACAATAGCAAGGCTTTGACGTTAAGGGGAAACCAGGGCACTGTTTGGCAGGACACAACCGCCCACTCCAGATCCTCCAGTCCCTGTGTAAAACACACAAAAGTATAACACATGCAATCGTTTAAACATCAAATCTGTCTTTATCAAAGCACATTCCGATGTTCCAAACTCACAAATATGAGCAAACTACAAAAACTTCCATCAATCACTTTTATTCAGTCATTTCACAACATGGCATTGATAAAAATAAACAAAAGGTCACAGGCTGGAACACAGCGAGGCCGGCGAGTGACGTCACCGGGCCATCTGGAAGACAAGAGACAAACTGTCAGTGTCAGGAATCACCACCTCAACATACACTGCATTTAAAAATACACTTCGCTTGCAAGCTCCACTTACCATTCCTTGTTAACAGTGTGCCCCAATTGTCGATCACATCACACTCATTTCTGCAAAGGCAAATTCTGGACACGGCTGTATTGACTGAAACGGATCCATTACAAAAAGCACGTTTGGGTTTGTGGTGGCGCAAGTCTGGCCAAAACTGTCCAGGTCAAGACCACCCCTCTGGTACAGAAGACCATTATTAAACAAGGTTAACATGACAATGACAAACGGGATTAAAAATGGTTAGGGTTAGCAAAGTAGGAATACACATTTATTGACAAAAAACAAGCAGGTCAACTTTTGTCCCCCAGCTCAGATTCTGGTCTTTGCTCCACCCCCCACTACCCCAGTGTTAGGTGGAGTTGGGGTGGCAGTGGGTACCTGACAGATAAGCAACAGAAACAAAGAGAAAAAGCACAGGTTTCTGGAATGACGTGACCATTGTCGGGGTGAAAATCCCCTTGTTTCCTTCTGATCACCCCCTGAATTAGTTTGTAAGGAAGGAGCGGATAAATTCTGGTCTCAAAATTATAATTTATTAAACAATGAGGCAAATTCTGAGTCGCAGAGCTCTGGGTTGTTGCACACAAAGAACCAAACAAGAACAACACAAGAACAGGACAACCAACAAGAACAAACAACCACACAGCAACAACGAACAACACAACCACAACTGGACATGGAATTCACACATTGATATACCCCAAGGGCGTTCCTGCCTGCCGGCCCACAGGGGCATCTACCGCCCCCCTGCAGACCCTGGTTCATACAGCAACTAGACCATTAGTGTTTACTGCCAAATAAGGTAAAACTTCAATTCCTTAAATCTCATAGGTTGTGAGTCCGATCTAGGGATGACCATAACATGGGGCAATCAGGAGAAAAACACATTCCTTTAGAATCAGGTCAAAGGTGCTGCTGTCCTTAGTCTGAATTTATGACCATCTCGTACCAACCAGAGCTCTCTCCAGAGAGCAGAAAAACAACTGATCTCATCTGCCACAGCCTGAACTGCAGAAAACAAAGTTATATGACACACTATGAAATTACTTATTAATACATACTTTGATTTTCTATAAAATTTCCTAACACATAGACACTTATGAAAATCACATTATTAAGCGCATATAACACATATAAACATGAATACTTATATATCTGAACCATTGACAGTAAAAACTATGGACAGAGCCTCCGTGACGTCACCCGTTTGTTTCTGAAGAGCCGTTTTGAGTCTCAGTGGGAGGTTCCGGGACGTGATGACCGCCGCCATGTTGGCAGCGTCACGTCAACTAAAACTCCGAATATGGACAAAGAGGGGGAGCACGAGCGGGGTTTAGGGGGCGGGCGATCGTGGAAGCAGGAAACTTACGCTGTGATACGTCAACCGTCTGTCATTCAAGCGGCAACGCCCATAATTAGGCGTAATTTTAAGTCTGAATACAATTGAAACGAGTGAATTGTAAAAAAATTCACCCCCCCCTACAATTGACACTAGAAGAGAACCTATCATCTGAGACCACAGCGATTTTTCGTACCAGGCTGTAAACATGTTCTTTTCTGCTGTGAAATCGGCCATTTTAACATGGGAGTCTATGGGAAATTACTCGCTTTTGGAGCCAACCCCCAGCTGTTGCAGCGTGAATTACAAGTTTTGACACTTCCGCATGGGCTTCCACTTTGAGCCCCGAAGGTTGCCGCTTGATCTGAACACACTGCATGTTAACACCATGCAGAATAAATTCTTTCACCCAACACCATGCGATGCAATGACGCCACAAAACGCAAGGGGTGGGACCAGAAAAGGATCTTTGTCCTTTTCAAGCAGTGAGCCCCCCCTCACCTGTCCAGGTGAAAGGCAGCACAAAACCTTTGTTGACAACCCAGCAGCAATTTGCCACACCATGACACACATTACATTCATTTCCCACATTTCCCCCCCCATCCGTTCTGAAAGTGCTGAGATTCCAAAACCCAGCACCCCAGCACATTTGAATATCATGTTGGTCACAGAACCCATACTTGCATTTCCACAATTCCCTTGTGCAACTACTTGACTTTGGGTCTGGATGCGTTTGCTGATAGCATTGCTCGTTTGTAGTTGCAACTGCGTTTTCCATCCTTGCTCTTTACTTTAGCAGTCATGTGCTGCTCTGTTCCAACACCGTGTTTGAGTATGTTTGTATTTCATTTGTCCACAATGTCTCCTTGCTGTAACCGTTTCCACACAATGGTTACATTGAGAAATCCTTGGTGCCTGTTGTGCGACACATTTGGCGTTCCTTGCTCCTTTTTTGGTTGTTTTTTGGTTGGTTGGTTGCTCTCAGTCCCAGTCAAGTCACCCAAACCACACCTCAACCACCACAAAACTAATCAACTATTCCACAAGCTCAACTCCAACTAACAACATGCCGGCATTCTACGATCTAAGCTACAATATCCACAACCTTGACCCTACATTGCACAACACAATACCACCCACACCCTCAGTCAGTCAAACAGTCAGGGCACGTTGGTGCACGCCGAATCCATCCAGAGCCAAATTCCTGGTGAGATTTCCAACACAGAGAGTCATTAAAAATCCTGTCCATCGGGGTTCTGGAGACAGGGCAAAACACTGTTTGAGTGTTGGGCCAAACCTAAAACGAGTCCTTTGACATTTCAAAAAAAAAAAAAAAAAAAAAACACCAGAAAACCATTAAACACCTACAGTTTCACAAGGTTTTACATTACCTCCACATCTGCAATAGACTGTTAGTGGGGTCTGAGAGAGAACATTAAAACAATTACTGTACACCACGCTGACAGGCAGAGGCGACGATGCGCAGATGCTTCGGCATGCTCTTCATCTGCAGAGGAGAGGACAGACCATATTAAGACAGTAACCTTTCTTTGGTTAATTGCCATTGGTGACAATCTGTGACGCGGAGTTCATCGCACCTGGCTGAACTGCAGAAGCCACCGACTCCTTCAGCATTTCTTCAAGGCCTACGGGGGATAAAACGGTCACAAAGCAAATATTGTAAGTAAATTACTCAGGTAGGATGCATTACCATGACTTGCAGACTTAATACCTACACATCCAGGCTTCTAAAGTCACACAGCAGCACACATCTTCACGGGTAGGATGTACTACGATGAGTTGCAGACACATCACCTCACCGGCAGAAATCCACCCTTCAGTGTGATGAATCAGTGGTCCTGTGAAGAAAAAAGTGGTAAGGAATAATGTTCACTGAAAGAACGTGTTAACATAGCTTGCAAACACACTACCTTACTCACAGAAATCCAGCCTTCGAGGCGACAAATCAGTGGTCCTGCGAAGCCAAAAAAAAAAAAAACACAGCAGCATGGTAAGTGTCTTCACTGGCAGGATGTGTGAACAGGTTGTAGACATATTACCTCACTTGCAGAAGTCCAGGTGTCCACTCAGCGGTTCTGCCGAACAACAAAAATCAGAGTGGTAAGCAAGCGTCTTCACTGGAAGGATGTGTTAACATGAGTTGCAAATATACTACCATACTCGCAGGAATTCCACCTCTCAGATGACGAATCAGTGGTCCTGTGCAGCTAAAAACATAATAAAACACAGTGGTAAGCAAGCATCTTCACAGAAAGCATGTGTTATGATGACTTGCAAACACACTACCTTGCTCGCAGAAATCCGGCCTTGGAGGTGACGAATCTCTGCTCCTGCAAAGCAAAAAAAAACACAGCAGCATGGTAAGTGGCAGGATGTATTCAGTTGCAGACATATTACCTCACTTGCAGACATCCAGGTGTCCACTCAGCGGGTCTGTGGAACAATAAAGTCAGAGTGGTAAGCAAGCATCTTCACAGGCATGCTCACTAGCATGTGTAGAGAACAGTTGCAGACACGTTACCTTCCCTGCAGAAATCCGGCCTTCCAGGTGACATCAGTGGTTCTGTGAAGAACAAAACAGCCATGAACGCACTCATATTTCCTCCAACAACCAAAAAGCCCATGATAAAAAGCACTCATAGTGGCTGTGCTACCTAGCTGCCTACATCAAAGTGAAAAGTGACCCTACACTTTCGGCTACCAGCTCGTCCCAAGTTTGAATTAGACTTTCTTTACGCGCTCCAAGGCCACACCTTTTTTAGGAAGCATAGTTTGTTCTAAGAATTTACCTTTGTACGCTACAACTACTTGACATATTTACAGTTAAAGGGAACACTCTCTTATTGTTGATGAAGATTCTCCAAATTAACCTAAAGGACTATTTTTCTTACGCTCTGTTAAAACACTAATGACGCACGTGCTACTTAACGAACTCGTTTTGCCACCATATAAGGTGATATACGCAACATATAAACTTCACTTTCAGGACGCCAGGTTTGGGCCATTAATTCCAGCCTCTACACTACTGCTTTGACTAGTTTGCCTGGTATCCTGTCCTATTTATTACACTAAACAACTACTCTGGGCATTTTACACCAAACAACTCCACAAGACCAACAACTAGCCCATCGTCAACAACCCACCTACAATCATCACAACAAACCAAATGCCCAGCACCAAGAGCTCCTACAACCACTAGCTACCAGCTAACATAACGTCTGCATCCCTAATGTTACTTATAATAACTACTAACTCTCTCCTACCCTACTTAGCCATTAAAGTTATATATATTATAAATTTGATCTACTAGTAAATAAGGTCTAGGCCATGTTCTCCTGACGTCCTTTTCTTACTATGCTGCTAGCACGTGGTAACGAAGCGCAGACTTTAAACGCCTACTTAATCACATCACGTTTTATTGGATTTTTGGCTAGATAACGACAAATTTTGTCCTAGTTTATATGCTTCCTGTCACAACACCTAATGGTTTAATTTAACTCCTAACTCTCCTACACTATCATTCATTTGTTTTCTGCCTTACATTGTCCTATTTCCAAGCCAACACCTCCCAAAGCTCCTACATCAGTTCAGGAGCACCCGTCCTGCAGACGTATTAAACGCCTGTCTCCCCATCTCCTCAGAAATGGACTTCAAGTTTCCACAACAATTGCTGATTGATTGGAACATTGCTGTGACGCTGCTCGTCGTCATGTTGACATGGCACACACTGAGTGTTTGATCCAGAAGGTTTGTCCAGGTTCTGATGCAGTTGCTGAAAGCGTGGATCATTTCTTCTTGTCTTCAACTCTTCAAAGATCCTCAAAATGCTTCTTCCTTTAAGGAGTCATGAGCTGTTCCATTCAATGCAAAGTTGATCCATTTCTTTTGATTTTCTGTCCACGTGGATTTATTTGTCACGTGTCCTTTGCTGTCACCATTTTCATTTCAGCGTTTCAAAACTGGTCAACGCTGCCAGTGTTGTAGCATCACACTATTCACACTATTATTATTCTTTGGGTGTTGACCATTCATAGTCAACAAAAAAAAAAACATCAATCAAACCAATCCAATCCACCAAAAACCACAGCAGCACATGGTAAGACACAACAAACCCACAACACAGAACCACCACAACAACACTAACCAGATGCCGGCATCCACACACCCCCTAAACAACAACCACAACCTCCTACACACCTGTCATCACTAAACACTAATTTAATCTTACTTAATCCTACCTTAACACTCTAATACTAATTTTATATTATATATAAATCTATATATTATAGTTATTATAGTTAGCAACCCTGACTATTTAAACATCTATTTTATATTTTTATTGAGCCTATTTTAGTCGTCTACTGACATAATAATTTAGGTTAACCTAATTTCTTTGTCGCACCTTTCCACTACGAACACTACTTTTGATTTATTTATCTATGTAGTCTTATTTATCTATGTATCTTAGTTTATGTATCTATGTTAATTTATTTAATTAGACTACGAATAATATAATTTTTATCACTACACTATACCGCCTGCGTGAGGGGAGAAAATATGAGGTGGAAAAAACCATGCCATATGGAAATAACAAGAAAACCGATGACCTGACACAGCGGGACATGAAGACGTCTCCTCAGACCACAGGCAGGGCCTGGCTGGTGGATGACCAGGTGCAGGCAGAGGCACTGGAGGCGCTGGTGCCGTTATGTGGTCGTCAGCTGAGGAGGACAAGATGGACCATGTTTAACACCAAATATAACACATGATCTGCAATGCAGAGTTAAAACACTGCAGACATGAGGGCAACACGAGTAAAACCAAACGCTGATGGTGCAGATGTAGCTGTAGGCCTCGGAATTACTCACAGTTGAGGACCAGGCCAACACGCCTGACGTTGCCACTGTTCCTCCTCGCAAGATGCTACTTTTGTCTGAGCGCTAATCATCTGCCAAAGAACATGCTTTATCTGCCAGGCAGGCCATGCTGCAGTCAGGGACCTCTTCACAGGACAGCAGATGAAAAACAGCAGAGTCTTCAGGTTGGTGTGTCCTACCATCAGCAGTGAAGCAGCCAGGAAACATCCACTCACCTTGTCGAGTTCAATCCACTGCAACGTCTCCCAGAAAGCACCAAGGCCTTCAAGGCCTGAAGAGGGAAAATCAGACGTGATGACACAATTTACAACTAAATTCAACTTAAAAAAAAAACACACTTCATGACTTCATTGTAAATTCACAAGCAGACAGCACCCGTCCTCAGACAGCCTGGATCCTCTGCAGCCTGTGCATTGTTCCTGAGCGCCATGTGCTCTGATTATCACTGCTTTCAGCTGTGTCTCTGGAAGTGGCGCATTTCTCCTGTTCACCACTAGATGGAGACAAACTTTGTTAGTTTGGAAGCATTGACTTCACACTGATATTTATGAAGCGTTGACTTCACACTGATATTTATGAAGCGTTGACTTCACACTGATGTTTATGAAGCGTTGACTTCACACTGATGTTTATGAAGCGTTGACTTCACACTGATGTTTATGAAGCGTTGACTTCACACTGATGTTTATGAAGCGTTGACTTCACACTGATGTTTATGAAGCGTTGACTTCACACTGATATTTATGAAGCGTTGACTTCACACTGATATTTATGAAGCGTTGACTTCACACTGATATTTATGAAGCGTTGACTTCACACTGATGTTTATGAAGCGTTTGAATTTAACACTTATTGTTGAACACAGACAATAATGCTTCCCTTTTATCTCAGCGACTCTGTAATGAAGTCCAGATGATCTGCAGCCATTCACAGTGGGGAAGCACCTGCTCTGGCTTCTAAAGACAAAGTAACATTCATCAACTTGTGTCTTCATCTTCACTGTAAGCTCAAACAAGCCAACAGCACCTGCTGCAGCTCCTCGCTGTGCGCCATGTGCCCCCAGCAGCAGGCCGCTGCCTCTGCTTCCAGGCCTTTCTGTGGAACCAGGCCTTCTCTCTTCTCCTTCAGTCGAACCAGGGCCCTTTCTCTAATCTTTCGGTGGATGTTACACCAGAGCTGGCGGTGATGTGCAGTGATACTGGCTAGCTGCCGTCACACCACCAGTAAATTAGACCAAGCAGCTGAACTTCCACACCTGCTTCAGGTTGTCTCCAAAATGGCACCCATGCGCGGCCAACTTATCACTTCCTGAAAACTTCTTCTTCTTCTGCTTTTTAATGGAGAGTGACAACCAACGTTTGAGGTGCATTACCGCCACCTACTGTCCTTCTCACCATTCATTTAAACATGAAAACCCAAAAACCTCCTAAACACTGACTGTGTTTTCATATTTTTGATTTATTTATTTAGTCAAATGTCCACAGGATGTTGTTTTTCTTTGGCTTCATCAATCGCACATTTTTATACATATAAACAATATATAAATACAGAGCTGTGGTCATTCCCCACGCTGACCAGTAGAAGCCGACAGTTTCTTACGACTGAGAACAAGAGCACTTCATCCTATGTGGATGAAACTTTACAGTCATGCTGAACATCTGACTCTGCATGCATTGATATGCTGATATGCTACAGTCGCTGCGCCACCTACTGGCTGGAGGACCTGTCTTTTGTATACGTGTGTTTTGGTGTCCTCATCTGCCCTGCAGACCACAGCTCGTGCTGGTAACAGGGGAGAGAGGTCGTGGGGCGATAGGGGAGGTGGCTGCTGGTCCCGCGGACCACAAGGAGTGCGAGGGCCCGCCATCGCTGTTTGCAGCTTTAATTATTATAATTATAGTTATACAAAGAATTTAGAATGTGCTTTGGCATTCTAGACCCCGTCACGTTGACCACATCCAAAAGAGCGAAAGAGCAGGAGGAGAGGCTGCTAGATCAGAGGTTTCCCAGGGTCTAGACCTGGTGGTGGTGGAGAGAGGACACTGGCGTGAATCTGGTGATGCTTGGGGTGGAGGAGGGTCGCCGGAGTTGATCTCAAGGGCAGCTGGAGAAGAGACAAAACACTTTTAAATTTTTTGCAAAGCTGTGATTGGGCAGGTGAGGTACGGACTGACAGCTGATTGGTGAGGAAGGTGCTCTTTAATAATCACCTGACTAAAGTGGGAGGTTAGAGAGAGGGAGAGCAAGGGAATGAGAGAGAAAGAGAGAGAGCGTTAGAGAAGGGTAAAGGGAGAGATCAGGGAAGCGGATAGATAATTGATGAATGACGTGAATGACCGTCTTCCTGATTGAACTAAGAGCTTTAAATCAATTCAATTCAGTTTTATTTATATAGCACAGTTTACAATAAGAATTTGTCTTAAAGCGCTTCACAGAAACCCAGTGAAACACAGAGCCTGAACCCCCTAAGAGCACTGTGGCAAGGAAAAACTCCCTTTAAGAGGACAGAGAGGATGAAGGAGAGAGAGAGAGGAGAAGAGGGAGACAGGACAGAGAGGATGAAGGAGAGAGAGAGGAGAAGAAGAGGGAGACAGGACACAGAGGATGAAGGAGAGAGAGAGGAGAAGAAGAGGGAGACAGGACAGAGAGGATGAAGGAGAGAGAGAGAGGAGAAGAAGAGGGAGACAGGACAGAGAGGATGAAGGCGAGAGAGAGGAGAAGAAGAGGGAGACAGGACAGAGAGGATGAAGGAGAGAGAGAGAGGAGAAGAGGGAGACAGGACAGAGAGGATGAAGGAGAGAGAGAGGAGAAGAAGAGGGAGACAGGACAGAGAGGATGAAGGAGAGAGAGAGGAGAAGAAGAGGGAGACAGGACAGAGAGGATGAAGGAGAGAGAGAGAGGAGAAGAAGAGGGAGACAGGACAGAGAGGATGAAGGCGAGAGAGAGGAGAAGAAGAGGGAGACAGGACAGAGAGGATGAAGGAGAGAGAGAGAGGAGAAGAGGGAGACAGGACAGAGAGGATGAAGGAGAGAGAGGAGAAGAAGAGGGAGACAGGACAGAGAGGATGAAGGAGAGAGAGAGGAGAAGAAGAGGGAGACAGGACAGAGAGGATGAAGGAGAGAGAGAGAGGAGAAGAAGAGGGAGACAGGACAGAGAGGAGAAGAAGAGGGAGACAGGACAGAGAGGATGAAGGAGAGAGAGGAGAAGAAGAGGGAGACAGGACAGAGAGGATGAAGGAGAGAGAGAGAGGAGAAGAAGAGGGAGACAGGACAGAGAGGATGAAGGAGAGAGAGAGAGGAGAAGAAGAGGGAGACAGGACAGAGAGGATGAAGGAGAGAGAGAGAGGAGAGGAAGAGGGAGACAGGACAGAGAGGATGAAGGCGAGAGAGAGGAGAAGAAGAGGGAGACAGGACAGAGAGGATGAAGGAGAGAGAGAGAGGAGAAGAGGGAGACAGGACAGAGAGGATGAAGGAGAGAGAGAGAGGAGAAGAGGGAGACAGGACAGAGAGGATGAAGGAGAGAGAGGAGAAGAAGAGGGAGACAGGACAGAGAGGATGAAGGAGAGAGAGAGGAGAAGAAGAGGGAGACAGGACAGAGAGGATGAAGGAGAGAGAGAGAAGAAGAGGGAGACAGGACAGAGAGGATGAAGGAGAGAGAGAGAGGAGAAGAAGAGGGAGACAGGACAGAGAGGATGAAGGGGAGAGAGAGGAGAAGAAGAGGGAGACAGGACAGAGAGGATGAAGGGGAGAGAGAGGAGGAGCAAAACTACGAGGAAGACAGTGAACACAGATTATGAGATGATATTACCAGTGTGAGCCAGACTAAGGAGAGCAGAGGAGAGGTCAGAGGTCAGAGGGAAACTGCTCAGTGGATCATGTTTGTGCCCCCCGACAACGTAGGCCTAGAGCAGCATAGCTGTACTAAGAGTTAAGATTTTATCAGCCCTATGACACCTTAAGCGACTGTAACTATACCTATCAGCCCTACACACTAGGTCTAAGGCTAACTGTACGCCTTACTAAACAGAAAAGTTTTAAGTCTAGTCTTAAAGGTGGAGGCAGTGTCTGCCTCTCGGACCCACATTGGTAACTGGTTCCATAATAGCGGTGCCTGATAGCTGAAAGCTCGTCCTCCCATTCTGCTTCTATGAATCCTAGGAACTACAAGTAAACCTGCACTCAGAGATCTGAGTGTCCTATTAGGAACATATGGTACAATCAGGTCCTGCAGATACAATGGAGCAAGTCCATGAAGAGCCTTGTAGGTTAGAAGAAAGATCTTGAAGTGTATTCTTGAGTCCACTGGGAGCCAGTGAAGAGACGCTAGGACAGGAGAGATATGATCCCTTTGGCTGCTTCCTGTCAGAACTCTAGCTGCTGCGTTCTGGATCAGCTGCAGACTGTTGATGGAGTAATGTGGACATCCTGACAATAAAGAGTTGCAGTAGTCCAGTCTTGAAGTGACAAAAGCATGGATGAGCTTTTCAGCATCACTCTGAGAGAGGATGCTCCTGATCTTAGTAATATTACGCAGGTGAAAGAAAGCGGTCCTGGAGACCTGCTTAATATGAGAGACAAACGACATGTCTTGATCAAAGATAACTCCAAGGTTCCTCACAGTCGTACTGGAGGCCAGAGTAATTCCATCCAGGGAGAAAGTATTATCTGATAAACTAGTTCTGAGATGTTTCGGTCCAAAAACAATGACCTCAGTCTTGTCCGAGTTTAATAGTAAAAAGTTGGAGGTTCTTTAGATGCAACTGACACAGGCCACGCTAACACGCTAACACACACACAGCTTCATTTTAGAAACATTTATATGTCCTGTAGCTGTGATGTCATTTCTTTCTCTGTGTATTCTAGCCAACCTCTTTGTGTCCAATTCCCTGTGACACCCCGCCTCCTGTTTCTCACCATGGTAACAGATCCTTTTGCCTTTTGCCATTCAACTCTGATGTCTAGACCTTTTCAAAATGCAAGAGACTCCAGGAAGGCATCCCCGGTGTGAATTAACATCACCTCAGGAAGTCAATTCCAAATATGGTCAACAGACACAGGGGTTTGGTGGAGCGCCTTCCCCAGGTATACCTGTTCCCTCCTCCCAATGCTTGGGGTCTTTCTTCACTCTGACCGCTCACATGTTGACTGACCTTTCTTTTCTAAGAAATAAAACCTTGTCGGCCGGCAGAAGTCTCTATTTCATTCTTCACCAGAACATGAGAATTTCCATGACGTAGCACAAATGAGCGCAATGAGTGACCTGACATTCAGAGAATCCTAAAAGGATCGGACTCAGTACTGCAGATACTCAAAATCAAATGACTCGGACTTGAGGGCAAAAAAACCTGGTCAGTTCATCCCTATCTGCAACATAGTCAAGCCTCACATTCGACACTTCAACCACCAGCAGCAGCACACTACAGCCTACCTCAGGGGAAACTAGGTTTCATGCAGCTCCTTGAAGACTTAAAGTATGAGTTTGAATATTTGACGTTGATTTTTTGCATTTTCCAGTTGCAGGAGTGTTTTTGTTTTCATTACCATGGTTGACACACTGTGTGGAACACCACCAGTCCTTTAATAAATGACAGGTACATGGATCTTAAGGCCATTTATTGGAAGTAGGTACCTTACAGTGAGAAGGAGCGATGGACAGTAAATTACATTCCACCCCCAATTCCTCAGCAGCAGAAATAGAATCTAAACATTTCATAAAAAAAAACATTTGAATTTTCTATTTTCTAAATCAACCTACGTCTGTCCCTCAGAATGCAACACATATGTTAATAAACTGTATGTAAACTGTGCGAATAACTTCAATGGAGAAAAAAGAAACTTTATTAGTGAACGACTGAAAGTGTTTTTACAGACATGGAAATATATAAATCACTACAATGATGCCTGCAGTGTGTGGTTAGGTGAAATACATGTGATGACATCATTAGTTACAGAAGCAGAAGACCATGTCATCATGTGAGAAAAGATGTGACGATGTCCTCTCAACAGGGTCCGTCCTTCACAATCAAAATGTCCGCGTTTTTCTCCCTGGACAGAAAAACAACATCAGCGACTTTTTACAAACTCCCTGACGTTTAAAAGAATATTATTCATACTATTATACCTAAGAATTTATGATTAGAGGAAATGCCTGTGACTCACAGTCTGTGGACGCACAGAGAACACTCGTTTGGATAGGTGACGCCATCGCTGCCACATACTGGAGAGTAATTCAGAGGACACGCCTGAGTGACACTCATCCCCACGCAGGAGGGCTGCAGTGATACATCAAACACAATTCACTGACACAAATCATATTCACCGATGTTCCACACAAGCTGGCATCATGTCTCATCAGTGATGCACCAGCTGCCTCCACCTACATGTACCACAGCTTCCATTACAGTCAACATACCGAATCCCACCTGCCTCCAGCTCTGGAAGCAGGTTAGTGATGGCCGCTCAGTTTTTAAGGAGTTAAAGGTTTGCAGAGGTTTGCAGTAAGCCTGGGTTCATAAAGTATTTCTGATTGAATTAGCATCAACAATTGCATGAACAACACTTATGAGAAGAAAGTTAATGGATTTTTCTTACCCTCCTGTAGAGCCTGGACTTATCATCAGCATCTGAAAGACAGTCACACTTCAGTGCTACCATACTGTTTATCCCAGGGAACAGAAGTACTTTATTCATCCCAGGCTGGACATTTCTCTATGGAAGCAGCGACATACAGGCACTCAGCACACTAAGCATAAACCTCTGTGGTCAAAATAAGCAGTAGAGACATTACAGCAAATAGAAATATAAATTATAAGTACAAAAGGACAGTGTGCCATTAGAGTTAAACCTGGTGCAAAGATCAGTCAGTGTTCATTTTCTTCCCAGAAGTGGTCAAATGCTGATTTAGTTTTAAATGAAGCTTCACCATTAAAACTAAAGGAACGAGAATGGTTTATTGAAATGAAACGTTCCTGTCCTAGAGTATCACAGAGTCAAGGGGTCACTGTAGTGACGAGCTGAACAAAAGTCTGAATTACCTATAACACTGATGAAACACCATCAGAACCTGGACTGGGTCTGCTATACTACTAACAGCTGCTCTGATAAGACGCCAAACACATGAAAGATGTACGTCATTAATATTTATCCGATCCATTCTCACCTGCACAGAAGTAAACCAGCAAGAGTACAATAAGAAGAGTCTTAACAACCATCTTGGATTAAACAATGTCCGATGGAATCCAGAAGATGAAAACGCTGTGGAGGATGTTCCAGTCTTCCAGTTGTCTGCGGCTGGTGTGTCTGCCCAGGTCCTCTGAGAGCGTATGTCTGCCTTTGGCCTGCTGTTATCATATAGAGGTCGAGCCCTGTGTTGTCGCCTGAAACAATGCACACTTCTGTTTTGACGGCGGCTTCTGTCTTTTGTTCGGCTTTAATCTAGGGATCAACATTCTGTTTGTGGCGACATATTGCTGAGCGAGCTAAAAGGAGGAGTGACACCGAGTGACTCCAACGTGAAAAACAAGCGAGGCCTGTCACGAGTCTGCACAACATATTCACACAAATCAATAGAGTAAAGACACAAACACTGGTCACACACAGGGAGACATTACCAAACATACCAACCACAATAACACAGAGAGCAGCATGTGCTCTGTTCAGGTGGTTACTGAGAAAACACCAGGAATCATCCTTTTCCTCTTCACCTGCATCCTTCACCTCACTTCATGTCCTCTCAGCACGTCCACGTCTCTTTGACCTTCCTCCTGACCTCTTGCCTGCAACGTGCTTCTACCAATAGGACCACCATCTCTCCTCTGTGTCATGACCCACTGTTTGTCGCGTTTGTCCTCATCTGATGTTCTTTCTTTAATATTCGTCACAGCCTTGTTGTTCGGTGCTTATTGATTTCCTTGTTTTTCCTGGTTATTTTCATGGTTGTATTGATTGTTTCCTGTTTTATTTTGAAAGTCTTGTTCAGTTTTACTTCCCTCACCTTTACTACACACACCTCTTTCTTCATGTGGTGAAAGGAAATAAATACAAAATGTAGATTTCTCTTCCTAATAACTGTGCAAAGAGTGGACAGTAAGAGTAAAAGATTTTAGTTAAAATAACAGGAAAATGAGACAAAAAACTAAAACACACAAACATTAGAGTATTGCTCTGTACCAGGGCCCAAGTCAAACTAGTCCACCTACTGATCAACATGACTGATTGATCAGTAGATTCTTATTATTTGATATATGTAAAGGTTAAAATAATCTTGAAATTAAGAAGCTGGAGGTGAAACCCACAAAGTACTCAGCTTTACTTTGGACAGTTATTATAGATGTTTAAGACATTTCCCTTCCTATTATTAAATGTATAATTATTATAAATTCATAATTATATAAATGATAAACCATTTATTTTAGACACCCAATAAACGATAAATAAATAATTTAGTCTCCTCAACGGCGTTTTGTGCTCATATTACTCACCGAACTTTAACCCAGTGTCTGAAGAACACGGCCTAATCCTGATGAACCACAAGCTCAGAAAGTGACCAACCTCCTCCATACTACAACAAATAAACAGTCAAACCAGCTTTAATCTCTATTAGCACTGAAACCAGCAGCAGCTGCTCTGCAGCGGGGTCCAGCCCTCAGTGATTTGAGGAGACGCCTGTCAATCACGCCAACCACGCCCCCTCATTTATGTTTTATGGCTTCATATCATTTGAACAAATATGTTTAGATGGCCCACCAGCTCACCGACAAAACACCAAGATGTAGTGACCACACTGGGCGGTGGGAGAGTTTCCATTAAAGAAAAGGTCCCTTTGAATGGAACAGGAGCAAGCCCCCTGTCGGCGGATGGCTGTATTGCAGCTTAAACCACTTCCGCATCGGCGTCATTTTTTTTTTTTTTTTACCTTTATTAGAACTTAAACAAGGAACAGTGCCAGGGGGTTACATATACAAACATTATTTTTACAATGAGAATTATACAAAAATATTGTATAGAGCACATAAAGGTAAAGTCTTTATAGCTTTCAAATTAAGAGATTTTTCTATAGTCTTGAAGTACTGTTTGGCCTCATTCCTAAATGCAACAAAAACAGGTTTTTGATTTGTGTATATACCATTTAGATAACAAAATAATAAGATTAATGAGGTAATATTGATTAGTCTTTGTGAGTGAAAAGGTCACGAAGCCAAACATTCTCCAAACAAAGGGAAAAATCAGGATCAATAGATGAAATCAAATTCCAGACATCTGTCCAGAAGCTGGTGGAAGAAGGGCAAGACCAAAACAAATGAAAGACATCTTCAGAGGAACCCACACAAAAAGAGCAGCTGGTATCAGGAATATTTTTAAAACGTTGTGCAAAAAAGACTTTAGAGGGGTAAACTCTGTGAATTATTCTGAAAGACACTTCTTTTATTTTATTATTGATCATGTATCTGCAGGTCAGCTCCAGATCTTCTTCCAGTCAAGGTTGCTTTTTAAACTATTCCAGTAAGAAACCACATATGGAATAGAAACAGTTTCTTTTTGAAATAAAGCACGTATAGCTCGGTTACTGTTGCGTGTTGAGGAGAAACAAATCTGACCAATTCCATGTTTGGTAGGATCTATAGGCAGCAACGTTGGAGTCTGTCCTATTGTGCTTCTAAATAACATAAGAATACCAGCCGGGATTGCATTTATAACAACATTAAATTCACTAAAAGGAAATAAGACATTATATCTTAAGGTAAATGCTTCATATGTATAAAGTGAACCGTTGGAGTTAAATAACTGATAAATATATTGTGATTAAACCAGAAAGGGTCAAATAAAGATTTGTTCCTGTGTAAGATGTCCTTATTATTCCAAATGTAACATCTATGAGGAGAAAAGTTGTGTTTATAAATCAAAGACCTGTTGATGAAAATAAGATCACTTTAAAGGGACTTTTGCGATAATGTAGTTACAAAATAAAAGAAAGTTCAAACCACCTACTTGAGAAAAAATAAAGTTTGGTATGAAATTCCAAATAGAAGATGGTTCTTGACAGATTGTCTAAGCCACTTGATTTTGAAGGTAGCATCGGCGACATTGTGCAGCCCGGATGGTTCCCGCCTCGCTGTAGCGAAGGCTGACGTCACGGCGTCTTGGGCGACGCGCGAACCAACCAGTTTACAAAATACAAGCTCAGCTTCCAAAGGCAAACAGGCAAAACCAGAACCGAGCCGCCCGGTACCTGTGCGTCATGGTCCAGGAGTTTCACGTGGTCAGGTGTTTCACCTGTCAAAGCTTCCAGGTTCAACAGGTAACAGAACACGTATGGAGCAGCTAACAGGCTAACAGTAGGATCACAAGCTAGCGTCAAGCTAACAGGCTAACAGTAGGATAACAAGCTAGCGTCAAGCTAACAGGCTAACAGTAGGATAACAAGCTAGCGTCAAGCTAACAGTAGGATCACAAGCTAGCGTCAAGCTAACAGGCTAACAGTAGGATAACAAGCTAGCGTCAAGCTAACAGGCTAACAGCTGCAGTTAGCGCGCTGCACGTAGCGTTACATTGACATTAAGCATCGATCTCTGTAACAACGGTGATACTTACTGATAATAACCTGAAGCCTCAGTCACAGTTGTGTCGCAGTGACGGTCAGATCCTCCAGACGTAGCTGTGGAGTCACATCAGCGCGTTGCATGCTGGGCAGAGCTCTAACGGCGTGTGTTTGCCCTGTCAGGTGAAGAAGGTGAACAAGTGGAGCTGTAAGCTGTGTGGAGACAAGCAGTCGCTGCTGAAGGTCAGGATTCTGCTCTCACTGAACGTATTCAACACTGTTTATTGATGCACTGACTTCTGATGCACACATCAGGCATGCTGACAGATTACACTGTATACAAGGAGCAGAGAGGTCATTGCACTGTATAGAAAAGGCCAAGTCACTGCACAGGAGGCCGTTTAACGGTGAGCAGGCCTGGCTGTGAAGACTGACAGCAGCAGGGAGGACCTGCTCCTTAACCAGCCCAGAGGGAGCAGCCTGTCGCTCAGGAGCTGCTCAGCGCTGTGACAGGGCTGTGCACGGGGTGACAGCTGTTTGTTTATTTACTTGGTGTGACTCTGGTTTCAGTCTCACTCGGGCCTTTCTGTGTGGAGTGTGCACGTCCTTCCTCATACCTGGTTTTGGTCTCTGTTAGCCCTGCGATGGACTGGCGGTCTGTACAGGGTGTACCCTGCCTTTAGCCTGTTGACAATAGGGACAGGTTTAGGCCCTGCACTTGTGACTTTACTAAAGGACAAAACAAGTTAAGAAGATGGATTATATTCGGCTGGCTGATAATAGTTCAGAGTGACATATGATTGGTTTGTTGACAGGAGTTCGGCCGGGGCTCCGGGGCCGACTGCAGACGACATGTTCAGAAATTGAATGCCATGAGAGGAGCCATGCTGGAGGAGCAGGAGCGGAACACTTGGGTGCTACGGTAACCAACCTGTCCCACCGTTTTCTGCATCACGTTGATCCAGGTGTTTACTTTGTGCCGATGTTTATAGGGAGGAAGAAAAGCAAAGAGCCGACCCGTTAAAACAGCCTCAGGTGAGCCGCTGGAGTAAATACCTGGACACACCTGCATTGCTGGAGCCGGAAGAGATCGTTTTGAAGGACCGACAACAACGTCATGGCGACAGCATACGTGACAGGTGACTTCAAAGGGTTGATGCGGTCATAACCTACATACCTTACATAACCTACAGTACTGTAGAGGTTAGGGGCTGGAGCACCTCCGTAAGTAACACCAAGCTACTCTCTGCACAGTTCAAGCTTGTTACACACTTCATGTGAACAGAGAAATCTGTTCATGTTCCAGAGGCGGCAAGAACAAAGTTTGTTTCATACTTCACAAGAAACTTATTTGTGAACTCCTCATACGACCCTCCCACTGCAGGTCACGCTGCACACACACAGGTTTAGGCTTAACGTGTTTGAAGCGGAGGAGATTTGTTGTTACTATTTGGGATGTTTGCTGAAATTTCTGATTACCTGATTGAGGGATACGTACATGTCGTAGCATGATAATAGATTGAACATTATGTCTGGAAGACAGTATTGTTTTACCACACCCACTCCCAAATTCTGACCAATCACACAATCGTTTTTGGAACAGAAAAAGTTCTGCTCAGACGATGTGTCGAGAACAAGCTGCGAGCCCTCCCAAACCAGCGCTCAGAGAACAAGTCATTCAGTATGTAACAGCCTTTACAGCGATCACCTGACCTCTAATCCTCCTGACAGGAAGAGGAAAAGATCAAAGGACCAGACAGACAGCTGGCTAGAAGACTCACCTGAACAGGTAGTTAGTTTCTAGTTTTATGCAAATTGATCCTTTATAGAACCAAACATTGAACTGATCAATAACCATTTTAACTTAAACTTCTCCATCTCCTGTCCAGCCAAATATTGTGAAAGCACATCCAGCATTCCTGGAACTCTGCAGTGCCAGCTGCAGTCCCCTGGAGGGTGAGGGGCCTTCTGCTTCTACAAACGGAGCCACTGCTCCGCCTGTCCCTGACACAGTCCCTGACACTGTCCCCAGGCCCCGCGCCCTGCTTCCAGTTTCCTCTATGTTTATGAGTGGTGAGGAGTTCAACTTCGATGACGATGACTTTCTGACGGAGCAGAGGATGTAGAAAAGGTTTCTGTTGTTCACACACTTCTTTTTCAGGCGACTGTGAATCAGTTTACTTTTAATGCTGTTCAGATTACAACTGTGACTAATAAAGAAAACAAACAGTAATCAATGAGTAAAGGTATTGATTAACAAACATGAGTACCGGCTGATAAAACAACCAACAACTAAATTGTGAACTACTATTACAGGGAAAAATACAAATGATTTCTTAGATATGTTGGGCTAGTGATAATGTTAGCCATGACGTCTTTAGGGCTGTGGTGGGCGGGGCTGTTTGTCGTACTGAATGGCGTCCAGTGCAGCTCCAATATCGAAGTTCTTGGCTTGAAGGAGTCGAGTCAACCAGCCACCTTCATCAGTGAAACCCATCGACAGCATGAGGGCCAGAGACTCCACCAGACGAGGGTCGGCCTCTGAGGTGGGAAAAGGTCAAATGAGGTCATCAAAGGTCTTGACCGACAGGACCACAGAAATCGGGGTTACCTTGAGGCAGGTGGGGGTACAGCGCTGCCTCCCTCAGACCTATGGGTCCCTGCTGTTCTTTTGATTGCAGCCCTGGATCTTTGTCCCCAGGCTGCAAGGACTGCAGCTCTCCTGTAGATGGGTCTACTTCTTTGGAGCTCAGGTGGGTCCACTCCTCATCAGAGTCTCTGCTCACCTGGAAAACAACAGTCCTTGTTGAATATAACAAAATTCAACTCCCTAATGCTTGGAGAAAAATCAAATGTGGGCGTCTGTTATTTTAATGAATGTACATCACAGTGTAAATTAAACTGACAACCACTGTTTGTGGGTGCAGAGGTAAACATGATGTTTCAAAGAGCCTTGATCCAGTGGCGGTTCTATGTTGAAATACTCCCCGGGCGAGACCCCCTGTGACCCCCAAAACAGACAGAGAGGATGAAGGAGAGAGGAGAAGAGGGAGACAGGAGAGAGAGAGGAGAAGAAGAGGGAGACAGGACAGAGAGGATGAAGGAGAGAGAGAGAGGAGAAGAGGGAGACAGGAGAGAGAGGATGAAGGAGAGAGAGGAGAAGAAGAGGGAGACAGGACAGAGAGGATGAAGGAGAGAGAGGAGAAGAAGAGGGAGACAGGACAGAGAGGATGAAGGAGAGAGAGGAGAAGAAGAAGGAGACAAGACAGAGAGGAGAAGAAGAGGGAGACAGGACAGAGAGGAGAAGAAGAGGGAGAGGAGAAGAAGAGGGAGACAGGACAGAGAGGATGAAGGAGAGAGAGGAGAAGAAGAAGGAGACAAGACAGAGAGGATGAAGGAGAGAGAGGAGAAGAAGAAGGAGACAAGACAGAGAGGAGAAGAAGAGGGAGACAGGACAGAGAGGAGAAGAAGAGGGAGAGGAGAAGAAGAGGGAGACAGGACAGAGAGGATGAAGGAGAGAGAGAGAGGAGAAGAAGAGGGAGACAGGACAGAGAGGATGAAGGAGGGAGATGAGAAGAAGAGGGAGACAGGACAGAGAGGATGAAGGAGAGAGAGGAACAAACATGCACAAACATTACAGAAAACAAACATGACAGGTTGTAAAATGGATAACATGATAAATGGTATAAAACATAAATTCCCCATTGTCTATATTTTTTTAATTAAACTAACATAAGTCATGTAAACTAGAGCACTACAGTTGGACTGGATCAAACATGTGTCCTTGTTATTGAGACAAAACTAAAATATTTCCCTGTACTACAACAGGACTTTTATCCATAAATATAATCCTTTGTTACAATGATGGAGCTTTCAGATTTAATAAGCAGCATAAAGGTTGTGATGTGTAACACATTGGGAAACTAGTGGTTTTGAAACCTGTGTGATGGTCCAGGCTGTGGGCAGAGAGTGAAGAGAGGCTGGATGAAAAATAATCACTCCCACTACTACTCTGTATTTAACTCATAAAAAAAGACAGCAAGCAGTATTTTTACTTTAGTTTACCGTTAATCAGCCTGTCACTGAAGGACTGACTTTTGTTAGCAGACAGTAGCTAACTTGTTCGCTAACCGACGAGCCAGAGCAGCATCATGGATGGATAAATCTCTGGACTCTCGGTCCAGCATCAGACTCTCGGTCCAGCATCAGGCTACAGTCCAGTCCAGCATCAGACTCTCAGTCCAGCATCAGACTCTCAGTCCAGCATCAGGCTACAGTCCTCTGTCTCTCTGCCTGCAGCTCTGCTGTCTGTCCGGTTTGCCCCAAAACTTCCGTGTTGTTTAATGATCTTAACGGTAAGACCTCTCACTCCTTCGATCATTCACGCTGCTATACACAAACCCGCAGTGACGCACGCTATCAGGACAGAGTGAGACCTCCCTCCTTCACTCCCTGTCTGTTCCGTTTGGAGACCCAGAGGTGATCTGTCCCCTGCGCCCTCCCCTCCTCTCACAGCTTCTGCACAGCTTCTCAGCATCAGGGGCGCCTGCAGCTGCACGGGGCGCTAATTTGCCAATTCTCCACACAGTGATCTATAATATACATAAAAAAACGCCGCGCAGATGATTTTTTTTTCCAACTGCTCGTGCCACCCCGTGTGATGCCGCCCCGGGCGACCGCCCGGTCTGCCCATGCCCAAAACCGCCACTGCCTTGATCAGAAAATATGACGAGTTTCCGATCAGGCTGATTGAGTACATAGTAGAATTCATTAAGCCTGGCTAGCCCCACACCCTAAATCTCACTGGAAACAAAGAGGCCTCTGCTAAACTGATTTATTACACATGACACCAGTTAGCTAAGTAAACAAAGACTGACCTTTGACCCCTGACTGGTTCCGCCCTCACTGCAGGCTCCATCCATCTCCACATCACCCTCACCCTGAGTGGGTGGGGTGACCTTTGTCCTCTGGCCTTCGTGCTCCACATCAATGTCCACATCGATTCCTGCACACATATCACTTCCAATGTAAACCACATTTACCTCACAATCCCTATGGAAACCACCAACGACAGCTTTATTGATCTTAGCTGTGACATCACTCACCCAATGGACTCAACATGGCTGCCACACCCTCTCCGATGTTTTTCAGGAAGTCCATGTTGGCCTGAGAGGCTGCAGACAGAGGTCAGAGATCAGTACAGGCCTCCACAGTATCCATGCCAATGGGGATGGCTCGTAAGGGAGTTTGGACTTCCTTACTGCTAACCCATTTCCATCATTGGGGGTCAGTGTGGACATGGGAGGGCTGCGGGAGTACACAGACTGGAGTATACCAGATTGACTTCAAGGACTTTCTGAGATATACTTATTAGACACAGAGGAGGATCAATTATTTACCCATGCACAGCTCTAGCTTTTTCACTGCAGTACTCTGATCAAAAAATGGAGCTGGCTTTTTGTGATGATTGCTGCTTTCCTCATTAAAAATATTTGCAGAATCGCTAATACCACCTTGAAATATAGTATGCAGCCTTAATAATTCTTACCAGTAAGAGATGCCCGATGCATGCAACGATAGCAATGACAACAAATAGTAACAGCTATAAAACGAGCTACTGAATGACCTATCGGCTTAGCCCACTTTGATTTTAGCTCGCCAGGGTCGTGTGCACACTGTGGGACTGGTAATGTAATGTAATGTAATGTACACTGGCAGCGGCGACCTATTGACTGCAGTTACTCTGGTAGTCGGTAAGTAGTACAGCAGTATTTGTATTATTGAAAACATATCTTAGCATCGTATAAAAAACCACCCCACCCCCCAGATTTTGTGGATAGAGCTCGTCTGATTTGCACAATCCCGCTGTGGCATTGTCAGCTTGCTTGAAAGCTTGCCCGGCCGCTCGCGCCTAGGTACGGTTGCTAAGCTATGATTGGCTAGTAGATGTTCTATGGGAGGAGTTTCCGTAGGGTCAAGCCTTTGTAAAGAATAGAAAAAGAAGTTAGATAGCTAGGAGGCTAACAAGGCAGTTTATCTTTGCAGACAGACCAGAGGGGGCGCTGCACTCAGCTGCAGGTCTGGAGGGTGCATCCTGGTGCTGGTTCTGCTCCTGGGTCCTGGCTTGATTCTGGTACCACATGCAGTGTCTCATCTTTTTCATCCACTTCCCCCGAGGAAACCACTACAGACAAACAGCAACACTTTACTGCAGAGTCCTGAACTATGAATCAGTGATAGCACAAACAAACAAAGCCGTCAATTGTTCCTGCTTCTATCAAGCTTCTGAATGCCACTAAATGTTGGACAGCCAAGAACAGCACATCCACATTTGAACACATTTGCACTGTGACTTGTAGTTTCTAATGTACCAAATGATCAAAGCTGTAGCACTATGCTTAAATTCCCCTTTAGAGACAATAAAGTTCTATTTATTATTTTATTACTTTCAATAACTTGTTAGTTTTAGAACGGTGAGTTACTGCAATGATGTCTCACTGTAAGATCATGAGTGGGTGTGGTGCCTTCACCTGCAGAGGGTGCCAGATGGGGAGCAGAGCATGTTCAGTGTGCATCCCTTGGGCCTGGCAGCTGGAGCAAAGGTCGTAGTTCGGACAAACCGAACACTTGAAGCGAGTCCCGATAACGGGGCCTTCACAGCCATCACATGTGACGTTGGGGTGCTGGACAGGGGGCGTGGCCAAGTGGGGGGGTGGGGCATGAGGAGCTCCAGGTGGGGGAGGAGGAGGGCAGAAGGCCAAGGGCGGGAAGGCATGAAGAGGGAAGTCGCGGCGGTGCTCCTTCTTCTCTGAAAGGTTTCAGTATGATTGTATCACCACAAGCAGCGCACAAAGTTGACGCCTTTGTTCGGTTACACTATATGAACATCGAGTGACTTCACGTCCACTAAAACATCGATACCTTTGATGAAGAGGCGAAAGGTGGCGTCCTTCATACAAGCCAGACCCATCATCAGTTCGTCATCAGAGGAAAAAGCCACCAGGTCTCCATCTTCATCTGAAACATCATTATCATTTAGTCTCAGTAACAAAGCTGTGTGATTCCACCAGACGCCATGGTAACCTAATCACCTGACCAATAACCATATGTGCAGCAGCCACATTCTTATGCACACTGGCTGTTACACTATACACTATGTATGGTCATACATGTCCCATTCAGACTACGAACACACAAAAATTAATCTGGTCTCTTTTAATTATACAGAATCCACCATGTTACACTTTTCATTTCTTATGCTGCATATAAATATAATGTATGTTGTGTTTTCTGTCTGTGAGCTGTTGGTGACACTGCTGCTGTCATAAGAGAATGTCCTGGAAAGGATCAACACATGTTTTACACGTTTTTCAGGCTAAACATCAAATCAATTTCTCGATATAGACATATGTCTAGACATATGTTAAATATGTCTAGACATATTTCTAGACATTTAACATATGTCTAGACATATGTCACATATTTCTAGACATATTTAACAGTTGTGGATAATGAACAATGTCATGTGTACCTCTGTAGAACAGGTTGAATGAGGAATGCTTCAGGTTGTTAAACACTCCGGCGGTTTTCTTGCTCAGATACTCGAAGCTGCAGGAAACATCCTGATCCACCGCGAACCTGCGGATCTCCTTCACCGCCTCATCCTTCCCCAACAAGTAGGCCTTCACCGTCACTGACATCCTGCTGCTGACCGCTCAAGGTGAACCAGACTCCGGCAGAAAAACTCGCTGCTGACCGCTCAAGGTGAACCAGACTCCGGGCTGAAAGCAGACTTTCACACTCCGAAATAAAGTCAGAAACTTTGTGACGCAGCGGTAAATCTCTCGGTCTCCTTTATGTTTACTTCCGCAATAAACGTCACTGCCGCCTGAAAGGTAAACATTGGCACAGCCTCCCATTGGTCCGCTAAGAGAGCCCTGCCCGGGCGGCCAATAGGAGCCCGAGGATGACTAAGTACTTTTCCAAAGAGGGGATTTCCCGAGTCATGTGACCAGTCAGGTTGAAGCTGAATAAAGTTCACATTTAAAACCGCTGAGTCACCGTTACGACACAAGACTGTCCGAAAGTTTACCTGCACACTACACATGAAGTAATAAGTAATAATTTGAAGTAATCATTCATATTGAT
The DNA here is from genome assembly GCF_900634625.1 of Parambassis ranga. Classification (NCBI taxonomy): domain Eukaryota; kingdom Metazoa; phylum Chordata; class Actinopteri; family Ambassidae; genus Parambassis; species Parambassis ranga. The sequence goes on along the minus strand of NC_041031.1, from coordinate 24,409,807 downwards.
CAGAAACCAGCCCGGTGAGATCAGAGTTCAAAACAAAGAATTCCTTTTTATTTCTAATTGTTAGAAGCACACTTCTTGTTTTGTTGAGACCTTCAATTCAAAGCATGACACTGTTGATGTTTACAATGTTAATATGTCCAGGATCTAAACAACAAACACCTCTGTTTGGCTGGCTTCTGCAGCCAATCAGGAGCAGCGTTTGTGTCAGCTGACAGTGAGTCACACATCATCAGAACCCAGTGATTCAGAGTCACAAGACAAGCTCAATAATAACTGCCCTGAAGGAAGGAAGCGACGGCGGCCAGGCCCAGAATGGCCCAGAACGCACCTCTCTGGGAAAATAAAGTTTGATAAAGTTTGTTTTTTTTTTAAATAAAAGCGGTTGCCATAAAAAGGCCTGTTACTGACAGCTGCACTAGTGTCAGGCAGCTGGAGGTACATTAATAAAGATTACAAATAACGATAAATAATTACTGGTACTTATGAACTTAACAAAACAAGCTCCGTGCGCGTCAATCAGATCAGGTCACCTGTGATTTATAAACCATATAAACTGTTTATTTCGTAATGTCAACAGAAAACAAACGTATGAACCAATGATCAACCTTCATTTAAAGTTTAAGACAGAGCACATCTCCAAAAATCCAAAACATTCACAGCAGCAGTACAAGTAACTGAGAGAATGTCCAGTGGCAGCTCAGCTGCTGGTGATGTCACAGTGATGTCAGATGTAGAGGGGGTGGTACTGGCGGTGGGTGAGTCTTTTTCTGCAGGTGGGACAATTGTGCGATGATGCCAAAGCATCTCTCAGGCACTGACTGCAGAACACGTGACCGCACTTTGTGGAAACAACCAATCGGCCGCTTTCGATGATCTGTGGAGGGAAAGAAAGCTCAGGGAGCAGGTCGGCCTAATGACGGACGTAAGCGTGTTTCCCTGCAGCCAGTGAAAGCAGCTGCAGCAGGCGACTCGAGCTACCCTCTAGTGAAAATGTCAGCCACCTTGTGTGACTTGACAACAGATTACAGGACGTCAAAGAGAACTTTGAACCAGTAAGCATCGTTTTAAGACCAGCACGTCCAAGGTGGCCGACATGAGTCTGCAGTTAACCCGACACTATCTTTACATATCATGGCTGACACGGTAACAGTTTGGAGATTGTCACACAGAGAAAAGGTCAAAGGTCCCTCCACTCCCCCCTTCCCTTTTGGTAAGTAGCAGCATCATCACTCAGTCTGACAGTAACGGCCTCCATTCAGGTGGCTGGCATCAAGTACATCTCACCTCAGAGTAAACGTCCAGACAGACGGGACAGCTGATGGTTCCTGGAGTCAACCTGAAACACAGGACGGCTCTGCTGAGTTCTACTGGGACAATCACACACTGATATAACTAAAGTCCTTTCAGTCGTAAATACACACACTGATATTTATTCATTTCATGCCACTTTCCTCATAGTATATGTATTTACTAACTTAGGTCATGGCGCTTGTTTTTCTGAATAAAAAGAACAAACAGAGGTTGTAGTTCTTTACAGAATGAACAGGTCAAGTCATTTCTCTCCATCATCTTGTGAGCAGGTATAAAGAGACAGTGACCTGGCTGTAAAGGGCCATGTCGGCAGGGATCAGACTATTACCTGGAACTATGCGATGAAGACATTGTGGAAGCGTGGAGGACAGGGGGCGTATCTTCATCTTCATCGCTGCTGACCACATAACTCTCGCCTGCAGTGACTCTCCCGTTCCGAGGACCTGATGGATGGACACCTGGGTAAGTGTTGGCCTGATCCTTCATGGAACACACTGAAATGTTTTGTCTTTGAAACACAAAGTTTTCACCTTCATCCACCAGCTGAACCGCAGCAGCAGCAGCAGGAGAGAGTAAAAAGAATTAAAGGGTGGTGTTTTCACTCCAACAAGACATACTGGCAGTGTGTTTCAGTGAGCACCTACTAGAACAGAGTCATTGTTGGTGGTTAGATCAACCACAGCAGCCTCCATTCCTTCACAGGTCAGATCCACCACCTCCTCCACACCTGCACACGTCAAATAACAGCGGAGCAGAAAGCAGAAACATGTCTGGGAAGTTATCAAACTGAAACTCCATGAAGGCCATCTCATGAGTTCACCATGTGGAGAGAGACAGCCAGAGGAGGCCTGCTCTGAACCATGACTACATTTCTGGAATAAAAGGGTCATCGGGACAGAGGCCTGGCATCAAACGCTCTTTGTCTTGGGGGTTCAGGTCTAGATATGGGTTCTTCTATACTCACTGTCGTCTGCATTATCCATCACATCAATGGTCTCTGTTGGGGGGCTACCATTAGAGTTCATGCTAACATTAGCCATCCTCCTAGCGTTTGCTGTCCTGCTGGTCTTAGTCCTGGATCTGGAAAGCAGAGGACTCCCTGTGGTCCTCCTCTTCCTCTGAGCCTGCACACACACAACACACTTTTGACCCCAGTCCGAGACTTCCTGCTCAGGATCTCCACAGGTCCATCGTTACATTACGGATTACACAATAATCAGGTATTAACTGAGCGTTATAAACACACTCTGTGACATCAAGACTTTGAGGATGAGACGCGGGGAACTTACAGAGCTGCTCATGGCACCGAGGACGCCGAGCTGAGGAGGGAAACAGACAGCTCAGGTTAGCCCAGCAGAGGCTGCGGCCGGCCGCTGTGTTTCCATGAAGTGCAGCTAACCAGCCTCAGCTTTTACTTTCACTCTCAGTGTTATCGGTTAGCTTCACCGACAGAGCTTCCCGTGTTAGCCGTTAGCTGCAGTGACGCTCAGCGAATTTCCGTTGTTAGCTTCCGTCACTTACCGTCCGTGTCTGCCGTCGTTAGCTGTTAGCAGCTGTGTAGTTCAGCAGCTGCAAATATTCCCGGAGTGCTGAAGGGATTTAGCTGCCAGAGCCCCTTCCTGTCTGCTTCTGCTTCTTTCTTCTTCTTTCTTCTTCTTCTGCTGCTGCTGCTGCTTCTGCTTCTTTCTTCTTCTTCTTCTGCTTCTGCTTCTTCTTCTTCTTGAGTTTATGTCGTGGACTATCGCCACCTACTGCTGCGGAGTGTAGCTCGGTGCACACCCAAACAGAAGTGAAGCTGAGGAGCAGGGTGTCGGACTGTCGGATTGGATAAATGAAATAAATAAAAAAATGGAATGAAAATAAATGATTCTGTGAAATTTAAATCAAAACTTTTCACCAGAATCAACAAACACACCGGGGTCCAAAGCTTTAACGCGCTTCACCTCCTGCAGTTTTCTTTTCTTTTACAGCGCTGTGTTCTGCTGTCAGTCAATGTACTGAAAACAGGGTTTGAATACTGGACTTGTCTGAACTCTGACAGCGTTTAGAGCACATGTGTCAAACTCAAGGCCCGCGGGCCAAACCCGGCCACGATGTCCAGAACACATATGATCCGACCCAAATCTTTGTTGTAAACATTTTTCATCTAAATGTAAACTTCCTACAACTTTCTGCTGAAGAACACCACATGAACAGAAACGATTTATTTTGAGCAGCAAAACGGCAAAGATCAGAGGTTAGGGTCAGGGTCAGGCCTCCTCCTCAGCTCGAACCTTGTTCTGTGACATTAAAGCGCCTTGATTCTTTCTGATGTCAAAAGGTGTTTGGATGATTACGTTTCCCTTTGTGCTGCCTTGGTGAAACTTTAACACATCATTTTACTGTATTACCAAGCGTTTGGTTCATAAGGACATACAAGACGTGATTCTGGAAAAATATCAAAACAGTTTGGTAATGATTCATTTGACACTCCCTGATTATAGCCAGGACACACAAACCACAAGAAGCAGACACACTCTTTAAAGATGACAATGAAGTATGTGTCCGAGTCAGGGGAAGAAACCCGGGGGAAGGAACAACCAACTGCCTCCTGCCACCTGCAAAGACATCCTGAAGACATCCAGGCTGTGCTGAGAGAGGTGAGCGCTTCCCGGGCTTTACTGGAGATGAGGTACATGAAGAGTGAAGGTCCAGTAGTACAAACCTGTAACGCTCTGAAGCATCAGGGTGTTGTTCACAGAGAAAAGGTCTTACCTGGTCATGTTAACTGCGCTCAGGTGAGGCTGAACGTGGAGCTTACAGCAAGAACCGATGTAAGGGAGGACCCTTGTGTTGTTGTTGTTTTGAGGTCTAATCCATACAAAGCTGATGTGTGTTCATCATGAGGAGCGAGTCGTACGCCACATTTGATGCGTAGCACCTTCAGAACACACAAGGCCCTGGACTTTATTCCAAAGTTGAACAGTGAACACTGAGGTGAGAGAGGAGTGTTTGGATTCTTCTGACTCTCACAGTAAAAAGTCTTTGAACCTTTGTAAACGTTGGTGTGATTGTGACTTGTGTCATCACGTCTATGTCATCGTTCACTCCCCACCTGGTGATGATCACCTCGCAGCACCGGAGCCACCACTGCCGGTCCAAAGAGGTCCTTGCTCAGTAGGATGGAGCCCAGCGTGCAGAACCTCCTCCAGACTGATGATGATCATTGACTGATGACACTCTCTTGGGGGAGAGAGCTGGAGACGTGACCGTTGTTGTATTTATTTATTTTTTAGCAACAGTTGCACCAGAGAGGCTCTTTGCTTCAACATACAACAGAGACACACCCACTATACAAAAGGACCTACAGGGGGCTATGAGTGGCAGAGCTGGACCCTGACTTTGGGATCCAGCAGCAGGACTGTTGGAGGATGTCCCCATCATGGCGTCTTCCTCAGCTGCTCAGCCTGTAGTTCTGCTCAGAAACACTCCAGGCCATAAACCATCTGTACAGAAACTGTGCCCAGGTCAACACTGACTCGTGTCCTGTACTAACTCTGGTCACCTTGTTTCAGGTAGATTCATCTGGTCAGTCTGAGTCTGAGTCTACCTGTTGGCTGCGAGTACTGTCGATCATGCCAAACCTGATCTGCCTCTCATTAGCTGCTGAGTATTGTAGGTGTTCCAGGTCTGCTGCAGCTCCTCCTACACAGGTTCATGTTGCTGTTGATTCACTTCCTGAAGTTCTTATGTGCACGCACATATCCCCGTTTTATTTCTTCGTTAGCTAGTTAGTCGAATATGCTCAAATAAAAATGACCTGACAGCGTACATCCGAGTCATTTATTTTAATGATATCACAAAAACATTTGAGAACAGTTCTGTTGTAACATCTTCGACAGGATACCGCACACTAAAACATAACCCCTTCATGGTACTTTCTGTCAACATGGGGGATAATTAGCATCATGCTAAAACTTGTAGTACCATAGATGAATGGCCGCAGCTTTACATTGATCACACTCAGCAAAACACAAGCCAATAAGAACTAAAGTCTTGTCAGCAGATGAACTGCATTATGGGTACTGTAGTGCTGAGCTGAGACCCAGTGCAGAGGGAGCGTTGTTTTGTGGCAGGGGACATCCGGCAAGGCCCTGCAGAGTCTGCTTTAAGGCCAGACCTTCATTACCGCCAGCAGCTAAACGTCCCACTGATCTGGAACCCTGAGTGCAGCACAGCTGAGAAGACAAACAGGCGGGGGGTCACCATGTTTACCATCAATGTGCCCAATGAGTTGATGAGTGTGTGAGATTACCTGTGGGAGGCTCTAGGTTTTAAGAGAAGTTCACCTGACCCATCTCATTCATCTTCAGGTGATTGTCAAGGATCTGAAACATCTCCTGGATGTTTGGGACGTACCCGGACTGAAGCTTCGACCACAGTGGGACATCTGAGTGAGGGAACTATAATTAGCACCACCAGCAGATCATTGCTTGCTTCAACTTTTTTTAGTGAAGTGAAACATGTTGAATGTAACACTACTGTTATTGTGACTTTCACAACCAGCCTTAAGCCACTGGAGAGGGTTAGAGCGGGTCCTGTCTATTTGTATGATGCACTGTGATCACAGAAAAGCCCGCCGAGTTCTTCACGATCTTCTTTATATAGACGAACATAAGGAGCAGCAGCTTTCAGGTTTATTACATGCAGGTTAGAGGGAGACGTGTACACAATGTTGAGCATATGCAAACGATCACAAGGAACACAGGAAAGCCTCAGCACAGTCTGCCCTCTTGTGTCCCTTGTCTCCCTGACCGCAGTGTCCCTTTGTTACCTCTGGCTACCAACGCCTATGCCCTCGCCACCCAAACATTGTACATCACCGTGGCAACCAGACAAAACAATCTGTAAGCAATCATTTATCACCCAAAATAATAATATGGCTCCCATAACAAGCCTGGGCAAACCACAGGGAGTCCAGTGTTCAGTCACTGCTCATGAAGAGCTCATGCTGTGATACATACGGACTGTCTGGGCTCTGACACGAAATGTTCAACAAGCACATTCAGTTAAATAAGGCTGAACTATAGAAGTGCTGGAGGTTTTTATGTCATCTGACGGTGCAGCACTAAATCATCACGTCTGACCTTCACTGTTTACAACATGGCCGAACATACTCACAGTATATTCTGAGTCAGATTCCTTGTCCTTACATCACTGATCTCACAAAGTTTCAGACCAACCACAACTCACCGTTAAGAGTGACCTCGAAGGCTCCAGTAGACAAGAAGTGAGTCTCCATCATGTTACACAGGAAGAACGCCATCAGACAGGAAAAGATCTGGTGGAAGACAGTAAAGGAGGTCAGTGCTGTGAGACGGTAACCTGCTGCAGCATCCGTTGCCATGGTAACAGCAGCAGAATGGGTACCTTGTTGTCCTGACTCCAGGTCCAGGCTCTGGGAGTGTCAAGGCTGAGGAGGACAAAGGGATTCTGACCACTGATAATCAGCAGAATGGAGAGCAGCTTCAGGTAGGAGATCAGGTTTCCCATAACCCTGAGGGAGAGGAGGAGGGTGGAGACAGACAAGTGCTGATCATTCCATTGGACTCAAACAGCTGAGATGTCACACGCATGTCCTTATTGCATCATGTCATGTTTGGTGATGCCATAGCTGACCTGTTGAAGGGGGTGGGGGGGTAGTTCTCTCCCTGAATCCGGATGTCCGGGTACACCTGGCTGATGGCCTGCGCATATTCCTGGAACACTCTGCTGTAGCCTCAGGAAATACTGAAACAAAACACACATGCCAGTGTCCTCTGAGGAAATCCAAACCTCCAATGATCCTTGACTCGACTGCGCTGGGATTTCATGTTTGGTCTTGGAGACTTTAGCTTCAAGGGGCGGGAGAAAACATATGGAACAGACTCCATTAGGGCTCAAGCTGCTGCCGGCGTGCCAGGATTAACTGGTGCCTGGATTAACTGGTTGTGCCCTCGGTTTGATGCAGATGTAACGGAGGGTTACGTGTCTGCAGGCCCAAACCAGGAAGAAACTGCTTCTTCCATTAAATTTAATTTGAATCGCACTACAAAGGGCCACTATATAGGGCCATAGTGATCAGGGTGTGATTTCGGCCCACAGCCCATGTCTCATCGATGGCCAAGCAGCGGACCCGAGGCGTCTACGGCGGCCCATAGAACCGTCTGTGGGAAAATCGTGAAATTAGGCAGCGATTCAGATCAGTACCACGTCTATTTTTACAAAGTCTCATGTCAGCACCACCCACGCTCTAGCGCCACTCACCGTGCTAAGTTCCGGACATTTTAGGCTATTTAAAAATGGCGTTGCCGGTATATGAAAAAGTCTGCCAGAGCGTTCAGCCATCACAGCCAATCAAATCTTATCTAAACAGGAAGTGAGCTCATTTCTTGGCAGCGCTTTCACCAAACTCTGTCACATGATCCTTGACCCCTTCCCAAGGGCTATATATATTTTATATATAAAAAAGATAGAGATCTCTACGTGTGATGACCTGGATGACTGAGAATCTTCAACATATCAAATATAGTTTCTCTGACGTAACCTCAGTGTTACTGTAGTTACTCCAGCCGCCTCCTTGCTGCCTGCAGCTACAGTAAGATTATTCTGAGGCGCAGTAAAAGCCGTCGTTGGTAATACACGGGGTGTTAATGTCAGACGTTTGCTTTTATCTGCTGCTTTGTGCCACTTCTTACATAGTTGCTTTGTATTTGGACCACACAGAGAGCCTGATGCACAAGTTAACCTGGAGGAGACGCCCACACGTCGACGGGGCCCACACTGATTAACTGTCACTTCTTCCAGTTCATCATTCAGACTTCACATAATGAGGTTTTAATATCAAGAAAAACATGTAGCAGTGTCAGCAGGCTTTTAGTGACGGCTCACCCTGACCCTGTTCACAGCACTAAATAATCACACACAGACAGTAACTGTTAAGATCGTTGTCATCATTTGTGCGGATGATTTCTGGTTCAACCTGCAGTAAACAGTTCAGCTCTGATATGATCCAGTAAATGTTGGCTGTTAGGTGAAGTCCACGCCTCCACAGCCAGGTTAATGGGACAGCAGACACCTTCTTCCTGCTCTCCTTGTCATCACTTTAACCCCCAACCACTCTACCCAACGCCGCCTAGTGGACAGGCAGGCAAACATACAACTGTCTGCCAATGATACAGCACTACTGTTAAAATAAGTCCCAAGGTTCGGTTCGTGGGGTCAGGAACCGACACATATAAACCACCTGATCACAGCTAGCAGATGCTAATGTATGGTCCCTATCGATCCGTTATCAGACCTCCAGGGGTTTATCATGCGGTCACATGTCGGCAGCCATCGACAGGACTGCAGCGTTTATTGTTACTGCTGAAACGATTAAAATACTTTACAGAAGAAGAAATACGTTCACTTCCTGGTTCTTAAAGCCAGTTGATCCGACACACCGGCAGCAGCTGCTCGCTAAGGTGCATGTGTGTTTAACCTGTTAGTACTGGAGCGTGTGCTGGGTCTGAATCCTGCCGACAGATCATCCACTGACGCTGTTAGCTCGGCTCCTTTTGCAGTCACAGTTAGCCTTTAGCCGTTAGCCTTTAGCCGTTAGCAGTAGGCCTAACTCACCAGTACTGGAACTTGAGGACTGGCCCGGTGTACAGGGACGGTTTGGTGGGTTTCCCGGCCTCTGTGTCCGGCCCTGTGTTCGGGTAGAGGCCTGCGCCGTCGGTCGGCTTCCGTCCGCGCGATCTGCCAAGATAAACGTCTCGGACCGTAAGAGCCGTGAAGAGGAGCAGCGCCGCCAGGAGCCCGGCCTGGCTGTACTCCGCCATGTCTGCGGCGAGACAGGCGGGCACGAGCTAACCGGAAACAGTCATCCGCAGCCGCCTCCTTCTTCTTCTGTATTTCCGGCAGCCTCCTTTTTTAACTTGTGTAACTTGTTTTATTTTGAATATATAGAATATATATTCACTACAAAATATCCGGTGCTGGCTCGGCTAACAGCTGCTAGCATGTCGCGACTGTGGGTGTTCACTAACAGCAGGTGTTTTCCGGTGGCCTCTAGGTGACGTAATATCAGCGCGACACCACACGTCATAGAGGGGCGCTCGCTGCCGGTAGATGCAGTCATAACAGGGTGAAGGAGGAAGACCTGTTTCTGTTCTAAAACTTCATCAGGCCGCTGACGTCACCCGCGGATACTCCCATGGTTTGTGAGTTGCGGACAGAACAGAGTTTAGAGCGCGGCCCGCTCCACGTCCTGTGGTCTTTTTAAGGTGGGGAGGTCGCGATGCTGAGGGTGGGGGCGGTGCTGAGGTCCAGTGTTCTGTGGCTTCCTGCTGGAGGGGTCCGTTCATCTGTGGTTCACAGGAACGTACCCGGTATCCTCTGCTCTGCATCACCATTAGCTGATGGGTCTCTATCAGATACCAGGACCCTGTCAGGTGCCAGGACCCTGTCAGATACCAGGACCCTGTCAGGCGTCAGGACCCTGTCAGGTACCAGGACCCTGTCAGATACCAGGACCCTGTCAGGCGTCAGGACCCTGTCAGGTACCAGGACCCTGTCAGGTGTCAGGACCCTGTCAGGCGTCAGGACCCTGTCAGGTACCAGGACCCTGTCAGGTGTCAGGACCCTGTCAGGTGTCAGGACCCTGTCAGGCGTCAGGACCCTGTCAGGCGTCAGGACCCTGTCAGGCGCCAGGACCCTGTCAGGTGTCAGGACCCTGTCAGGTGTCAGGACCCTGTCAGGCGTCAGGACCCTGTCAGGCGTCAGTGGCAGCAGCAGTGGTGCAGATGCAGCAGGAGCAGGTGGATGGTACGGCAGCCTCTCGGACTCGGTTCCAGTTCACCTGTGTGAACAGTTACTTGTCACCATGCAGCACGTGAGTGGATTGCCGTGGTGGCTGAGCATCACCATGGCGACGCTGTCAGTCCGAACACTGATCACTCTCCCGCTTGCTGCCTACCAGCTGATCATCATTTCCAAGGTACGTGGTCTGACCTGACGGAGAGCCCAGGGTGGAGGACGTGTGGACAAACTGAGGCCAGTACCTCTGCTCGGACTGTTCAGACATCCACACTCCTCCTCTTCCTCCTCCTCTTCCTCCTCCTCTTCCTCCTCCTCCTCTTCCTCCTCCTCCTCCTGCTCTTCCTCCTCCTTTTCTTCCTCCTCTTCTTCCTCCTCCTCCTCTTCCTCCTCTTCCTCCTCCTCCTCTTCCTCCTCCTCCTCCTGCTCTTCCTCCTCCTTTTCTTCCTCCTCTTCTTCCTCCTCCTCCTCTTCCTCCTCTTCCTCCTCCTCCTCTTCCTCCTCCTCCTCCTGCTCTTCCTCCTCCTCTTCTTCCTCCTCTTCTTCCTCCTCTTCCTCCTCCTCTTCTTCCTCCTCTTCCTCCTCCTCCTCCTCCTCTTCTTCCTCCTCCTCTTCTTCCTCCTCTTCCTCCTCTTCCTCCTCCTCTTCCTCTTCCTCCTCCTCTTCTTCCTCCTCCTCCTCTTCCTCCTCTTCCTCCTCCTCTTCTTCCTCCTCTTCTTCCTCCTCTTCCTCCTCTTCCTCCTCCTCTTCCTCTTCCTCCTCCACTTCTTCCTCCTCCTCCTCTTCCTCCTCCTCTTCTTCTTCCTCCTCCTGCTCTTCCTCCTCTTCTTCCTCCTCTTCCTCCTCCTCTTCCTCTTCCTCCTCCACTTCTTCCTCCTCCTCCTCTTCCTCCTCCTCTTCTTCCTCCGTCCTTCTAAAGTTTTCTACACTGGCTTTAATGAATCACTGGTGACCATGGTAACCCCTCCCCCATGCTGTAACTATGGTAACTTCCATGGTGTCCTGTCATGCAGGTGGAAATGCTGCAGGCGGAGATTTCTGAGCTGGCCAAAAGACTTCGATATGAAGTGTCAGTCCGAGCGAGAGAAAGAGGCTGGACGGAAAAACAGAGCCGGTGAGAAAAGGCAAAAGAACAGAGAGCTGTGTCGGGGTACTCCCAGAGGCAGCGGGTCTTTGGATGTGTCGGTAGAACCACCTCTGTCCTCTGTCCAGGTTCCAGTTCCAGAAGAACCTGCGTCGTGTTGTTGCTCAGCTCTACATCAGGGACAACTGTCACCCATTCAAAGCCAGTCTGCTGGTCTGGGTTCAGCTCCCCCTCTGGATCAGTTTTTCTCTGGCCCTGCGAAACCTGAGCCTGGATCAGTCCGGTAGGAACACGGAGACCAGACCAGTCCAGTAAATTATCCCTGAATCAGTCCAGACCTCTGACCCGGTTGTATTCATACATGCTTGCTCTTCTGTATTCATTACCGTGTGGTCGACATGTTTCTTTACTTAGATATTGATATTTCACTGCGTGCCGTCTGTGGACTCTGTCCCGGGTTCTTGGTTGGGACCTTGTATGTTTGTCCAGGGGATAAATGATTCTGATTCTGTGCAGCCCTGCAGGGTGAGCTCGCAGCAGGGGGTGCTCTGTGGTTCCCCGACCTCACTGTACCAGATGCGACCTGGATCCTCCCGGTCTGTCTGGGACTCTCCAATCTGCTGATTGTTGAGGTCAGTTCGATGAGGTGTGTGTCCTTCTGGCCTGTGATGTCATCAGTCACCGTGCTTTTTCTTCCTCAGGTGTTTTCTCTGCAGAGGGCCGGTGCGTCTGTGTTCCAGCGGCTGTTCGTGAATTTCATCCGAGCCTTCTCAGTGCTGATGATCCCCATCGCTGCGACGGTCCCCTCTGTGAGTCTGCGGTGTCTTTCAGATCAGTGGATCAGTAGATTGATGAATAGATCAGATAAGAAACGATGTGAGTGAATGAAACAACATCAGGTGTGTTTGATAAAACATCAGAGAAGCTGCTGGACTCAGACTGAGACTCAGGTGGAAGGAATGCAGAGGGTTCAAGTTCAGATTTGCAAACGCTTCTGAACATGTGGAGGCGCCTCACATTCCTGCCCATCATCAGATTAAAGTGTTGCGCTCTCAGATCACTGCTCTATGAGCCAAAACAAGCTTCCATTCAGCAAAACATAACTGCTCTTATCTCGTCACTTTCTTCTGTACTGACGGTCAGACCCTGTGACATCGCTGTGACATCACTGTGTCCTCTCCCCACAGTCCATGGCTCTGTACTGGTTCACCTCCAGTCTGGTGGGATTCGGTCAGAACCTCCTGCTTCGATCTCCAGTGAGCCACAAACTCCTCAGACTGCCGACTCAGCCGCCCGCCTCTCCATACAGAGGCTTGCTGTCTGCCTTCAGGTCCAAATACTGCAAATAAACGGTGGTGAGGCGGCGTTCTGATCAGGCGCTGCATGAAGCTGCACGGAGAGCGACACACACCTGCCTCAGCTGGAGACCGTCAGTGGTCAGCTGAGCCTGGACCAGGACTAGCAGGTGAAGCCTGGAGGTCATAGCACACGTGACTTTTTAATGACGTCATTTCATTGGTTCATGTGTGTGAACACCTGAGCCTCTCGGAGCTGAAGGTTCTGCACAGCAAGAAAAACACTGGTTCAGTTGGAACACGGAGACATGAAGGTCCATTCACAGGCATCCTGTTTTTAGATTAGAACAATAACAGGAAGAACGTGTGACCTCTGAGCACTTCCTGTTTGTTATTCCACAGGCTGACTGCTGCCGTGGTAACGCAGCTGAACTCTCATTGTTTTATTCACAGTGTAAAACTGTACAGAAACTCAGACAGAATAAAATGAGGTTTGTCTGCTTTCTGCACCTTTTGGTGTGTTGTCAGTCTGTTTGTGTTGTTGTGTGTTTTCAGTGTGTTCTTGGGGTTCTCTGTCTGCTGCTGTCACTCCCCCAGATGATCCGGGTCTCTGAGCAGGTCTGGGATGAGGACTCGGTTTGAGGCGGAGTCTGCAGCGATGAGCGGCTCAGGCTGCAGCTCAGGCTTCAGACACTTTCAGACCTCACTCCAAACCAGGTTCAGGTCAGAGATCTCCGTCAGACCATGAAGTCTTTGAGCATGTTGTTGGCTCTGCTTCCGCTTCTGTCTGTGCCGGTGCTGTCGGTCCGGGTGCCGGTCAGTTCAGGCTGCGGACCGTGTGACCAGGCGCAGTGCGCGGCGCTCCCGGCGCAGGGCTGCCCTGCCGGCTCTCTGCTGGACTCCTGCGCCTGCTGCTCGGTGTGCGCCGCCGCGGAGGGAGAGCTGTGTGGGGGTCGCCGCGCGGCAGCGCGCCGCTGCGGCCCCGGCCTGGAGTGCGTGAGAAGCAACGACGAGAAGAAGAACAAGATGGGACTGTGCGTCTGTAAGAGCAGCGACCAGGTCTGTGGGACGGACGGAGCCACTTACAGGAGCGGCTGCGCGCTGAGGAGCGCCAGCCTGAAAGCCCAGGCCGAGGGCAGGAAACCCATCACCGTTCAGAACAAGGGCCGCTGCGCCACAGGTAATACCCGGTGCCTGCAGGTCAGAGCCCCGCGGCACAGAGCTCACAGTTCTTACACTGTAAAACCCATCGGCTTCGGTTCCGTTCCGAGGCTTGCAGCCAGCCTCGCGCTGACCCTCTGGGTCAGGCCCGGGTTTGTTTTGGTTCTGTGCAGCAGCCTGACAGTAACAGACAGTGACTGGGGTCCGCTCAGATAATCCCCCCTCATCCCTCTGAAAACATTCCTTTCTACATGAAACCCCTCTGACGTCATGCAGGATTTACTGCCCCAGATTCCTGGACCTGTTCCGTCCTGTTTCATGCTCATTGTCTGCTGTGGTCTGATCTAACCGTCTGTCCGCAGCTCCGGTCATCGTCACTCCTCCGGGTCAGGTGTACAACGTGAGCGGCTCTCAGGTGTACCTGAGCTGTGAGGTGGTCGGCGTGCCCACACCCGTGCTGACCTGGAAGAAGGTGAGTTTGTCTGCCGCCCCCTGCTGGTCCTAGTTTGAATACAGACGCTTCTGAATAGAAACAGATCAGTGACTGAGCTCAGTGCAGCTCCAGGCGTCCTCCCCCGGCAGCAGGCTGCGGGACGGGTTTTAACGAGTTATCAAATATGAAGGGAAATGTCTGACCGGAGGGGGCGCATGAAGGACGCCGTGAATATGTCTTCTTTCAGGTCCTCAGTGAGAAGAAGATGGAGCTTCTTCCAGGAGACAAAGACAACCTGGCGATTCAGACGAGAGGAGGCCCAGAGAAACACGAAGTGACGGGCTGGGTGCTGGTCAGTGCTCCATGTGTCTCCAGTGATAAATAGAAGCCGTGGGCCCGATCACACGTGTTTCTGTTTCAGATCTCCCCACTGACCAAAGAAGAAGAGGGAGTCTACGAGTGCCATGCTGCCAACAGCAAAGGTGAAGCCTCGGCTGTTGGAGCCATCCACCTGGTGGAGTCCATCAATGACATCACCGTCAAGAGAGGTAACATCAGCAGACCTGAAGCCTGGCTCAGATTAAATACATTAACCCGTTCATTCAAAATGATGATGTCACTTTCTTTTAGTGGCAAAAGAGGACGAGCTGTGATCAGCTGATCGACATCAACCTGACGTCACAGGAAACTTCTTCAAACATTTAGGCTTCAAGTTAAAACTCGTTGGTCTGAGACTAAAGTTCGTCTGAACCTCTTCCATCCTTTCCCTCAACAGCTGAGCAACAGCAGGCTTTTATTTTGAAGGGCTTAAAGGCGCAGCAGTGTTTTCTGTATTGTGAATATGCAGTGAACATCTGTCACCTGATGCTCTTACATACTCTTTACTTTCTTTCTTTTTATGAAATGACCAAAAAAATAAAACATAATCATTTTATAACTCACACTCATCAATAACCTGTTTGCTGTGGAAAGTTTTGTAACGACCTTATTCCACCCATCAGTGATGCAGCGTGAGCAGTCAGGATGGTCATGTGACCTTTTTGTGTAAGCCAGTCAGGACCAATAAGAAGAACCGACACAGGATTAAAAAAAAGATTTATTGATTTTTCAAATGACATTAAACAAACGGCTTCACTTCACGTTGTGATGTCACGTCGAGCCTCTGCTTCATGAGGTCATCATACGCGGAGCAATGCTCATCGACATCAACTCCTGGAACAGCAGCTTGCAGGCGTACGGCATCCGTACCAGAGAGATCTGACGGGCCGCAGAAACACACACACTTAGGATTAATGCAGAGTTCAAACTTCAGACATCAGTGTTGTTTCTGAGCGTGTACCTGCGTCTTGTTGCGGCAGCCCCGACACTCATATGTGTGCGTCCTTGTGTTGGCAATGGCCATGAGCCCACACAGGTTACAGACATGAACCTGATACGGATCGGACGCCTCAAACAGCCGCTCTCTAAGGAACTGAGCCGCACCGTGAGCGATCTGACAGTCACGCTCCATCTCCCCAAAACGCAGCCCTCCATCACTGAGGACACACAGGTGAGATGGAGCTTTAGTAGGTAACCGCAGGGTCACAGAGGTCAAGCGGTACTCACCGTGATCGGCCCTCCATCGGCTGCCTGTTGAGGATCTGGACAGGGCCGCGGGCCCTTGAGTGGATCTTGTCGTCCACCATGTGCTTCAGGCGTTGATAGTACGTGGGGCCAACGAAGATCTGAGACGTCAGCTTCCTCCCAGTGAAGCCATTATACAGAACCTGGGCACAGATGAACAATGAGCTTCAAACACCAGGAGCATCACCTGGCCTCACACAGTCTGTGTAACCGTGTGTGACCTCATTCTGACCTCGTTTCCTCTCAGGTGGTATCCATACTCTGACAGCAGGTTTGACACTTTCTGCACGTTGACGGCATCGTTGAATGGTGTGGCGTCGCCAATCTCCCCTTTGTTTGCAGAAACCTGAAACACGTTAACATAAGATAGAAATCCTGGATGAAGTGTCTTTGCCAGAGGTTACACATTATAATACAAGCTCATAAATGAAGTATGTTAGCAGTATGACTGCACAGTAATATTAACAAGAATGAGTTATTCAGTTATTCTCGGTGAGAGTACAGCTCTGAACAACAAAGGAGCGTGGACGGTGAGCACAGTTCTGGGAAAACAGCGCTGCCTGATTTGCAAAGAAAAAGTTGTTGTTCTTAAGGAAAATGATCTCAAGTGTTAGTCGTCTAAACACAGATCAGAAACAGAGACCAGAGGAAGAACGAGGCCCACGGCTGCAGGAGGCCGTTTGAAGGCGAGTACCAATACTAGTCAGTGCAACTGCACCCTGTTATATCCTGGATAATCAAAGAGAGAGAGGGAAAGAGAGGCACAGCAGGGCACCCTCCCCAAACGAAGCCAAACCAGCTTCATAAGAACACCTTGTTCTTCTTTAAAGTCTATCATTGACCTCTTATTGTTGTACATTGTGTCAGAGCAGAGCCTCAGTGTGCTCCGACTCATCAACCACAGACCACTTCTGACTCAATCACCTCTGTGCTGAGCATACCTTGCCCTGCAGACACTCGATCAGATGGCCGACTGTCATCCTGGAGGGGATGGCGTGCGGGTTGATAATGATGTCAGGTGTGATTCCCTCACAAGTGAACGGCATGTCCTTCAAAATAAAACAAATCACTGAAAATCATGATGAACACATACATCTTTGTTTTACCAGAGACCAGCAATGCCCAGGGCCGCCATGCTGACTGACTGTGAACCTGCAGGTGCACGTTCTGAAAGACCATCAGCTGATGAGCAGCACTGATTAAAACAGCACAGCTAGTGACCACCGGGAATCCTCTCAGATGGTTTAATGTTGAATTCTCCCCAGGTCCAAAGAACCAAATAACCCCGATGCTGGACGCCCTGTTGTTGCATAGCACACAGTGTCACTGACCTCCTGCCTGTACTGGATCCCACAGGTTCCTTTCTGTCCATGTCGACTGGCAAACTTGTCTCCGATCTGAGGGATCCGCACCGAACGAACCTGCAGAGCACAGGAAGCTCATCACCAAAACAAAGGTCATGTCAACATGTCCTCAGAAACACCGGCCAGGCGTGGCCGTGGTCTCACCCTGATCTTGCAGAACTTGTAGCCCTCCTGGTTCAGAGTGACCATGACCTGGTCCACAATGCCAGTTTCGCTGGTTCTGAGGAAAGTGCTGCAGTCCCTCTTGGTATAACGCCGGTTGGTGCTGTCCAGCTCGTCATCGTTCTCTGGCAACGTCACTGTCTTTCCAATAATCACATCCTCACCAGACACACGGACACCGGGCGCGATGAGCCCGTCGTCGTCCAGTTTGTCATAGATGGCGTGCCTCATACCTGAGAATGATTTAACATTGAGCCCGCTCTGTGACTAGAGGCAGAGAGCAGGTGAACCTGACCACGATGACATGTTTCACTTCTCACCCTGACAGGTTTCACGTGTTGGCTTCTCAAAGATCTCCTCCTGATCAAACCCTTTCTTGGACTCCTGCTCTTTGTAGGATCGGTAGAAAACAGACCTGCATGGAGAGAGACTTGGTTCACATGGAGTTACAGCCTGTGGAGCATCCCGTCATTCTTCTGCTGTTTTCTGGTCATTTAGAATCCCGTGTGTTTTGTTACCGTCTACGTGTAACTGGAACAGACTAGCGCTGTCCTGAAATAGCTCCTCACCTGAAGAAGCCTCTGTCCACAGCAGACCTGTTCATGATCACAGAGTCCTCCTGGTTGTACCCTGTGTATGAGGCAATCGCCACTATCGAATTAATACCTGTAGAAAAACACCAAACGGTTCTAGTCAGACACTGAACGCAACCAGAACTGACCCGTCATCATTCTCTGCCTCTGGACACAAAGATCCAGACAGATCTGTGTTACCTGCTGGCAGCTCTCTGAATCGCAGGTACTCCATGGAGCGGGTTGTGACCAGCGGTTTCTGAGGGTAGTACAACACATGAGCAAGCGTGTCCATCCGTACATGGAAGTTGGTGATGTAAACGCCCATGGCCTGCTTGCCCATGGCAGACTGGTATGTGTTCCTTGGAGACTAAACACACACACAGTGAGAGTTCTCATCAGTTGGACCTGCGATGCTGACTGACTGAGGGGCAGGTGCGGCGTTTACCTGGTTGTGGTCAGGGAATGGGATGATAGAGGCACAGACACCAAGGATCATAGATGGGTGGATTTCACAGTGGGTGTAGGTTGAGCAGTAGGCCACGCCCTTTTCCTGGAGGTCATCAGGGGTCATGGCAAGCATGACTGTTTCCTCCTCCAGAGTGTCAATGTACTCCACAACACCGCTCGCCACCAAGTCCTGCCAGCTGACCACCACAACAAACGTTACTTCAGAAGGACGGTCAGTCGGCAGAAGACCCGCCGATCTCTACCTTTTCCAAAAAGCAGGTCCATAAACCTGCCGTCTCACCTGTAGTTGTTGTACTCCCTCTCCTTCAGTTGGTCTATATGCCGCCTCTTAAGCAGCAGCTTCTGCTTCTCGACGATCAGCAGCGGTCTGCAGATCCGTCCTGCGTCTGTGTAAATTCTGATTTCACGTTCTCGAATGTCTCTGATCATGGAGACCTGAAACGATCAGAACAACGGGAGCTCTGAGCGGCCATGTTTGTTATAAACAATCCTTTTGTTGTTTTTAACAAATTTCAAAACAAGAGAGAAATGGTCCTACGTATATATTTCACACTCACTGTAAAGCAGATAACGCAGGAATGTGCAGGAATGTTGTACCTGTCTACACGTTTCCAAAGCCTTTAAACTCTATTGGATCAAAGACATGTTACCCACCTGCCCTACCTGGGACAATGTTCTGACTTTCTTAGCATTTCACCACTAAGGGAAACTCTAAGAATCTCAGTGATCTTTACAAATGATGTCTCAATATCCTTCCAAGCTGGAGGAGGAGGCAGGGGAATATTGTGAAAGAGATTATAATTTCATTCATTAAACCTATTGAGGAGACAGCAGCAGCCATTTAACGAGAGCTTCATCTACAGACTCTACAGGCGTGTAACTCATCTTTATATCTCCCACATCGTAAGTTCTCCTAAGTAAATAAAGAAGTTAACAATTTCAAAGTGCAACCAACCAGAAACACCTTCAGAAATCTCTCAATAAGCCCCATAACAGCTGGCATGGAGTTCTCCAGTTTCTTTTAAACGGGATACGATCATCATTAAGAAAGGAAATACATCTGTGTCTAGGAACCATGTCTGCTGCTCCACTGTGGTGGATCTTTTCTGAACCCACTTTATATCATATAAACTAACCGGGGTGTGATCAGAAACAAGAATACTGAATTATTTCTACAACCGTCAGAAACCAGGACAGGGGGAGTACGAGGGTTAAAACTGGAGCATCTCTCTCGCTCAGCAGCGTGGAGCTACACTTCTGAAAGGCACTGACTGACTCACTCATTGACTGAAATGGAAGTGATTCACAGCGGCTGTCGTCGGTTTAATCCAGGGTTTCTATCTCTCCCGCTATGCCTAAATTTTAGAGTCTGAACAAACGTGTGAAATCCCTGCACTCCTAGTTGTACTGATCTGTCTTTAACTGTATAATGTACAGTTAAAGACCTCTGATTACCTGCTGGCCACGAAGAGCCGAGAGACTCCAAAAACATATTGCTAGAAAACTGGTTCTCATTATATGGTGCACAAATATTGACCAAAACAGACGCCGGCATTCAACTTCAGGGTAAAACGAGACTCTGTAGAGTTCTTTAAATTACATTAGTGCTGGTGGCATGGCGGGTGGCACTTACCTCAGACACGATGATATCCATTTGTCTGCGAAGTTTCCTTAATGTGTTCATCAGCTGTTCTGGATCTTTGTGAATTCCAACCCAGCAGCCATTCACAAAGATTTTAGTGGCACTAAAACAAAAACACATTAAGGATAAATCACAGTTTGACCTTTCAATTCAATTTGTACAGGATCTTTCACAATCAATATTGTCTCTGGGTGCTTTATGGAAACCCAGAGCCTGACCCCCAAGGAAGCACTATAGGCCCCATAAGAGGGGCCATCCTGCTAATGGCCAGCCAGGTAGAAGAGGAGAAGAAGAGGGAGACAGGACAGAGAGGATGAAGGAGAGAGAGGAGAAGAAGAGGGAGACAGGACAGAGAGGATGAAGGAGAGAGAGGAGAAGAAGAAGGAGACAGGACAGAGAGGATGAAGGAGAGAGAGAGGAGAAGAAGAGGGAGACAGGACAGAGAGGATGAAGGAGAGAGAGGAGAAGAAGAGGGAGACAGGACAGAGAGGATGAAGGAGAGAGAGAGAGAGGAGAAGAGGGAGACAGGACAGAGAGGATGAAGGAGAGAGAGAGGAGAAGAGGGAGACAGGACAGAGAGGATGAAGGAGAGAGAGAGAGGAGAAGAAGAGGGAGACAGGACAGAGAGGATGAAGGAGAGAGAGGAGAAGAAGAGGGAGACAGGACAGAGAGGATGAAGGAGAGAGAGAGGAGAAGAAGAGGGAGACAGGACAGAGAGGATGAAGGAGAGAGAGAGGAGAAGAAGAGGGAGACAGGACAGAGAGGATGAAGGAGAGAGAGAGGAGAAGAAGAGGGAGACAGGACAGAGAGGATGAAGGAGAGAGAAACTAAACTTACAGGTGACAGAGGACCAATATGGCAGGTCGTGGTTGTTATAAGGCTGAGTGTTGTGTTTGTTTATGTTGCAGCTGATATTGGTCGTTTAGTAACCTAGTGCTACGAAGTGAACAACAAGTCCAGACAAGTCCAGACGCCTCGCTTCAACCTTCTCTACGTATGATGACCTGGATGACTGAGAATCTTCATCAACACGTGAACAACAAAGGCAAGAAAAGACAGTAAAGTCGTCAAAGTAAATCAAACGATGAAATCACTGACTCGGCAATGGCGGCAGGTGAGATCTCCTCCAGGTTCTCCATACTCCACTCTTCAAGGAACTCCAGTATAGGGGACGGCTGTGAGCCCACAGAGATGTAGGCCATCAGGGCCAAGTTTTTCACCAGACCCACAGCGTGACCCTGTCAATCAAAAATCTTTTCAGTACCGTTTCTGTTGATTTCTACAAACATCTGGATCATCTTGCCAACAGATATACTGCGTCCAGAAATGTGTACCTCGGGGGTCTCTGCCGGACACACCATCCCCCACAGCGTATTGTGCAGCTGCCGGGGTTTCGCAAGTTTTCCATCTCTGCCAATAGGAGAGTTGACTCGGCGAAGGTGAGACAGAGTGGATGCAAACGTCAGACGGTTCAACACCTGTAAAAAAGCAGGAGAACGAGGATCAGAAGTTCTGACCTGGTTTGAGACTGTGTGTAACGTGTGTGATGAAGACCGGCGTCACCTGAGACACTCCAGCCCGAGCCTGGTGAGCCTTCTTTACGTCGCCCCAGTTGCCGGTGGCCAGCGAATACTTCAGTCCATCAGAGATGATTCGAGTTTTAATAGCAAGCTCCAGGTTGAAGTCTTTTCCTCTGTCAATGAACTTCTGAGCATAAATCCTGATTTCCTTCAGCAGGTTCTTAAACATTCTGCCCCAACAGAGAAACAAGTCCAACAATCATCGTCCTGCAGTTTTAATCATAGCAACTCTAAAACTGATAAAGCCTTACAAAGCTAGGCTGACACAGTCCTTCATTTACAGAACCTGTAAGGAGCTCTGTGTGCAGCTATTTGTGTGTGTGTGTGCGCTGAAGTTTGGTGAGCTGGTAAAGGTCGTCTGTGATGTGTCTGCAGTCTCACCCTCTGAACAGGAAAGCCAACAGTGGCCCAGCAAGGTCCAGCCTCTTGTTCCCATAGTGATCTCTGTCATCCAGCTCTCGTCTGCCCAGAGCTGCAAGCAGCAGCCTGTGGACCATGTATCTGAAAACACCACAACACACACTTCAACACATCTGCAGGTGTACCCAAGGTGGGACCCAGATGTCAGATCTGACTCACCCTAAGAAGTAGGCTTTCTTGGTCTCACAGAAGTCACTGACTCCAACGTGTGGCAGCATTTCCTTCTGCAGGACTTCTTTGGCGTATTTGATTCTCCTCTCTTTTGTCACACCAGGTTTCGCTCCTCTTGACCCAATAAAGTTCAGCGCCACGTTCTGCTCCTGAATCACAAATGCTTCGTCCAGAGACGGCTTCACCTGGGAACACAGTGACATCACAGCCAAGTTGGAGAGGCTCAGACACTTTATCTGCCAAATCCCAGTGTGTTTACGGTCTCAACTCTGCAAGCAAGCAAACACAGACTGACCATCTCCATCATCTCAGGGTCATCAAAGTCGTATATGATGTGCTCTAGGATGTCTCTGTCTGACACAAAACCCAATGCCCGAAACACGATGATGATGGGAACTTCCTGTCTGATGTACGGAAGAGTGGACACAATCCTCTGACCGATGGCACTCTTCTTCACTCCCTGTGAGAGACGATCGATAATCAGTCTTCAGACTGACTGAATCACTTGTGATCGTAGGTGAGGATCAGAGCATACCTGTCCTCCTCTGGCCATCATGCTGACCCAGATGGTGCTGGTGGGACGAGACGAGTTCTCCAAACAGGACCGACACTCAGCTGTGTATGCGTACTTTGAATCCTTCTTGGCAAAGACATACACCGTGTTGGTGGCCATCTTCTCCTGAGCAATCAGCACCTGAAAAACACCACGCCTGACTAAAGACTGTTCTGATGGTGGGCTTTTAAAGGTGCAGTTCAACATTTATTCCAGACCACTGCAGGTCTTAATATGACGTTTCACATATATAAAACTTAATGTCATCAGACACTGAAACGCACCTTCTCTGAGCCATTGATAATGAAATAACCTCCAGGATCCAGCGGACACTCGTTGAGCTCACACAGGTCTCGGTCTGTCAGGCCGCTTAGCAGGCAGTAAGTGGAGCGAAGCATGATGGGAATTTTTCCAATGAAGGTCTTTTGGTGTTGAGTCTGCAGCTGGTCCTCCCCTTCTTTGATGATGGTCTTTGTGATGTCCACATACAGCGGGGCTGAGTACCTGCAGAAACAAGGACCAGGTGAGTGTACGAACACGCAGTGTGAAGGAAGTGATGCAGCGAGACCACCTACGACTCACGTCAGGTTTCGTAGCCGTGCTTCATTGGGCATCATGGGAGAAGGAGCACCGTCTCTCTCCCAGTGGGTGGGCTTGGACAAGTAGATCTGCTCAAACTTCAGCAGGTACCGAGGCTAGCACAAAACACAATTCACAGGTCACAGAGCTGTCATAGTGACGTCAGGAGCTCTAATTACCCAGCGTTCATATCGTCAGAGGTCTCACCGGCTCCTCCACCTCCCCTGAGGTGTGCTGCGCCTCAGCCTGCAGGTCAATGGGTGGAGCGTCCTCCACAATCCTCTGCACAGACATCTGGATGAACTCATCGAATGAATCCAGCTGCTGTCGCACAAGTCCCTTCTCATCAAAATAAGAGCTGCAACAGAAGAGAGACTCTTCAAAATAAAATCTGCTTCAGATCCAATATTGAAAACTAAATTGTGTTCATGTGGTATTAAACTAATCTTCTTTAACATGCACACCGAGGCGAGGACGAACCTCTCTATCAACATTATTGATCTTTTCTCCGCACAAACACCATTCAGGTAACTTACCTGATGACAATCCAGCACGCTTCCTGCCATAGATCTGGAGTGATTTCATCATCATCTTCATCATACTGATTATCTACAGACCAACAGAGACACTGATCAATACATCACCTGTCAATAACTGATGTATCTCTTGTGATGTTTCATGGTGGCACATGCCTGCTGTGATTCAAGGAGCCGATATCTGTACTTCTTCATTCTTTGAATTTGTTGAGAACTATGCCTCAACCTTCTTTTCATGTTCCAGACCATTTACCATCTAATCAGCTGCTGATCTGTACAAAGTGTCAAGGGCAACGTGCTGCCAGACTGCATAGGAGTGCATCTCTTATCCTTTGCATTGATGGCTGATGTTACGGCAACATCAGCACCACCAGTATGTAAAAAGCCATGTTATAGTACAACTGGGCTACAGACAGCTGAATGTGCAGGTTACTACTCTGTGCACTGCCCATCATAAATAATAACTACCTGTCGCTGATCTACATGTACAAGTAGTAATTCGCCTCTGTAACAACAATTTCCACTGATGGATCAATAAAGTCTATCTATCATCTGAGACACAGCTCTGAACCCAGTGATAGCTGGGATGTTTATCCACAGACTGAAGAACAAAGAGAAGACAGCATGTGCAACCAAATGATCTGTCCCTTACTGTCCAGCTGTCCGTGGAATTCAAATATAAACCAACATTTCACTATGCACAGCTGTATGTACCACAAGTGTAGTGAACCCCGTTTACCCCGCTGAACATTTTGAGGCCTGTCCAGTCTCCTTCCTACCGGTTGGTATTAAATAAAGAAGCGCAGCTGTCTGTCGTTACGATACAGGCCAGAGAAGAGATATTATGTGGTGCAGAAGCTTCTATACTTTACTGCAGCTAACACTCGTTGGAAGGGGAGGGAGAGCTCAGCGCCGTTAGCCTGCTAACAAAGCCCCGTTAGCATTAGCCTCGGGTAATCTGCGTGTTAACGCACGCTGTCAGATGAAGCCAGCGTCCGTCGGTGTGTTGCTGTGTGTGCAGGTGTCGCTGGTGTAGGTTTGTGTGATCGCTTGCTAGCAGCTGGATTTGTTTTCACAGGATGAGCTAACACGAGCAGCTAACGGGCTATTGTTGGTGCCTCTCACGTCGTATTGACGTTTCAGTAAAGTGACCCGGGCGCGGTGTGAAGGCGGGTTCTGGCCGTCGGTGTGTTCATAGAGTTTACATAGACCCAGCAGCTCACCTTCGTCCTGGTCGTACATGTTTAATCTCCAGAAAAAGAGCAAAACCTCACAGGCTCCGACAGCGCGCGCCCCTCTTCTTCTTCTTCTTCTTCTCCGTCTTTTTCTTCTTCTTCTGCATTCTTGTTCTACGGCGGTTAATGTCCAGCTTACTGCTGCATTACCGCCACCTTCTGTCTGGAGTGCGCAGTGGTGGCGGCAGAGCTGAAGTTAATAGTACAACTATCCGGCAAAATATCTGCTGAAGTACAAGTATCAAGACTCCTACGTAAGTAAAAGTACTTTTAAGTGTACTTAAAGTACTGAAAGTAAAAGTGCTATAAAGTGCAGTTATTGAATATTAAGGTGCATAGGACAATAAATAAATAAACAATATTGCAATCATTGTGTGACACTGAACAACAGAAGAGGGTGAGTTCATTCATTATTTATTAGGAGTACAGATTAATAACTGATCAATATGATTGGTTTAAAAACACTGAAACAAAAACTATAACGGTGTCACCAACAGGCAGTAAAGGTTGTGATGTCATCAGAAACAGGCAGCAGGAGAAACAACAAGGCAGCAAAATAAAAGTTCCCCAGTGTGAGGTCAACATTATGTATACATGTACTAAAGGGACAAATGAAATGACACAGTCAGTACACAGCTTTATCTCAGGGTCAGTTTGATTACCTACAGATTTAAGATGAATATTTCATCTTCGCTGTTTGGATGTTGGGACTACTGAAGGTACACTAGTGACTGGTTGCTGTTGACTTTTTGATCCTGCAGAGACTCACAGATCAGTAAACCAAGTAAAGATCAATAGACCCAGCGCCAGCACTCCCTCTATTGAACAGCGATTGACATCTCTGAAAACACCTCTGCCATCTCAGACACATTAAAGCCTGCAAGTGATGCTTTAACGGTTAAATACCTGCAGGACGCGTCAATCAATGAGCTAATGAGTAATCAGTGAGCTGAACGGTTTTCTCATCAATAAAACCTTAAAACATGGCAACATATAAAGTTCACCTAAAAACAGATTCCAGGTGTCTG
The DNA here is from genome assembly GCF_900634625.1 of Parambassis ranga. NCBI lineage: Eukaryota > Metazoa > Chordata > Actinopteri > Ambassidae > Parambassis > Parambassis ranga. Next base: position 24,383,767 of record NC_041031.1, on the reverse strand, counting down.
TGACATCACGTCAGTCAGTGATGTCACAATAAACAGACCATGTGCTTTGCAGGACAAACCAACAGTGACACTCCAATCAGGCCATCAAAAATCAGTTTAGCCGATACCTTTGGGCCCGAGGAGAGTGCCTGCTGGAACCACGGGACGGGGAGGTGATCAGGTGGAATGCTGGGAGAGTTCATGGTCAGAGGTGGAGCTTGTCTGACGCTCCACTGCCCGCTGAATCTTACAGGCAGCCATCTTAGCTTGTATATCTGTCTTTTTCTCGAAGAAGTCAACAAGCGGCGGCTCCGTCAGCATCGATGCAAGCACCTGCTCAAAGGTGATCGACCAATCCGCATCCAGCACGCTGCCCCGCCGCTGCTCACGGCCACCAATCAGCACAGTGTCGTCGGCAATGTCCTCACACTGCAGCGAGCCAGAGCTTACCACAGAGTATGACGACACCGATGTGTCATCTTTAGCTTCCTCGTCGGATGTCAGTGGCGCCACAGGCTCCAGCTGGGCGTCAGCCAGAGCCTGGCACACCTGAGACTCACTTGACGCTCCCTCACTGAGCACCTCCTCCTTCTGAGGGTTAGCAAGCAGGACCTGAGTATGGGGCATGGCCTGAGCAGCCGACTCCACCTTTTTACTGCCGTTGCTGAACTTCTTGCCGACCTCCCCTATGCGCAGCAGCAGGCTCGCCACAGTAGCAATGGAGTGATAGAGCTCCTGCTCCAGCAGCTCCTCGCTGAACATGTTGTACAGAGTCTTACACAGCTCAATGAACTGCTCCTACAGCAGAGGGGTTAGAGCGGACAGGTTAACACACATGTGCACAGGCAGACATGCAGACATGCAGACACAGGCACCTGGTTCATCCTGGGCAGGTCTTTGATTGTCTCTCTTTTGGGCTCCTTCTCTTTGGCCCACATCCTCAGGTAGTATCTGTAGTCCTTCACCTCTGAAAGAGCACACAGGTCAGACATCAGCGGTCCCGACAGAAAATTCTGCCTGTGGGAGGGCATTCACCTTTCTTTTCCTCGATGTCTTCTTCGCCATCCTTTCCCTCCTCACCTGTTCAGAGAGATCGGCATCACAATGATCATCATCATCATTATTATCATTTATTGATATTATTTAACCAGGTAGGTCAACTGAGAACCAGTTCTCATCTACAATGAAGACCTGTACAAGAGGCAGCATCGATCACCCTGACGATCAAGTGAAACATTATAAATCAGAATCCTCTGCAGAATAATGGCTCTCTGACCACAACCCCTTCAGGAATGTGCGCTGCGTTGTGTCTCTCTGTGTCCAGGTATGTGCACCTACGGTGACGCAAGCGGATCGATCGCAGCTGGGTCCGCTCAGTTCTCATCAACACGGGTACACACCCGGGACCAGTTTGTTCTATATTTTGTTTAATAAATATTTGTACAGTCACTGTTTCCACCTCCTGTCTCTTCATGATTGTTGCCTCCCCTCATCACCTGGACTAACAGGGGAACGTAACAGATGTCAGAGCACAGGTGTGATGCAGCAGGCCAGATGTGCTTCATTTCTTAAAGCTCGAGATGAAGCACTGCCTGTTTACATACTAGTAGACCAGATTATTCTTATCATCTGCTGACTTTCATCATCAGAATGGTGACACAGGAGACCTTGGGACACCTGATCCAGTTTAACAGTTAAACAGAACTTGACCAATGGTTCACATCTGCTGTGACATCACTGACTGTTGGCAGACCAAAGAAACATGAAACCTGACAAACCTGGTGTTACTGCTTGCTGCTGCAAAGAGTCCAGATTGGACAGGAAGGAAGGTTCTGGAGAGAAACATCACAGGAAGAGGAAGACGACGGCGAAGACAAAGGCAAAGGTGAAGACAAGGAGAAGACGTTGAGGTGTGTTAATAAAGAAATGTTCATGCATGTGAATCACTTTGATTGAGGCGGACATGAGCCGACAGCAGGGAGCAGTGTGTGTGTGATCACCTCGTTGTTCGTCCTCAGTGAAGAAGCGTGTGGCCTCCAGAGCAGACTCTGCCTCCTCAGGACAGAGAGCTGCAACAACCACACAACCAAACAGGTAAACACACATTGGTCTGCTTTGGCACTGAAAACCATGTTCTAACAGATCATCAGGGACCAGGTACCTGGTGGGAGGTGGAGCTTGTAAAGTAGCTTGAGTTTTTCTGTCATGTCTCCATGATACATCCCACCTGCACACAAAAAATACACAAATACACACAAATACACACACAGAGAATTCCATGCTGGATGTGGATCTGGACTTACTGAGTCCCGTGATGAACTCTTTAAAGTTGATCAGCCCATCCTGGTTCTGGTCCAGCAGTCTGAAGAGACGGGCAGACAAGGTGGGTGTGTGGCCTCCACAGATCCAGGGAGCTAGTGCAGTGAACAGCTGGGTGAACTGAGCTGGTTCAATGCGGTACTGCTCCAGATATGGTAGACTGGGATCATGGCGCTCCGCCGCAGAGCCGCTGGGGCCCCAGTAACAGCTGGTCATGTGTTTGGACTGGCCATTGAAAACACAGAGACACTCAGGTCAAACGCAGCAGACTGGAGCCTCTGCCAGAGCGACACAAGGTGACCTGAATTTGTCCTGACCTTAAAGAGACAGTACAGCTCCTCCAGCTCCTCTATACTGAAGGCCGACTCCGTCATCATCGCCCGCACCTACACACACACACACCTGTAAAATGTGTCCTCATTACTATGGTAGTTACAGCTCACAGCATGCTAACAGCACCTACCACACTCCTCTTGGCTGTGTCCTCTAGAGACTGGATGACCTTTAACCTCTGCTTAAACCTCATCTGCTCAATAATATCCGACCGCAAGCTGCCGAATTTCTGTTTACAAAACAAAATCTCCAGAATTTAGCTGATCCCCAGCATCACCAGGACTCAGGATCATCTGCAACCCGTGAGCCAGATAAACTGCATGGTTATGTAAAAAAAACGCCTGACCTCATAAGATGACTTGATGAGGTCAAAGACATCAATCTCAGGAGGGGGGGTGTCTCCACTCGTCAGCAGAGCATGAAGGTGAGGGATGGGCGGGGTCACTGTCTGTTTGTTCACAACATTATCCAGGTACCTGGAGCACAGACCGCCTGTCAGGTTTCTCCTTGTTTACAGGGTGGTCCATGGTTATCATAGGCAGTACTCTTACCTGCCCAGTATGGTCATGGCCTCTCCTTCATCAGTGCAGGACAGCAAGGCGTCCATGTTGTCATGGAGGACAGCCAGCGCGACCTGCGGGAAGATGATAAGACAGGACTTCAGTCACAGGTGGAGGTAGCGAAGAGCTGGTAAGCAGAAAACAGTTGGTACATGGCAGGTACCTGGAAGATGACCTTGATGCCCTCGTAGAAGAAACAATCGACCAACAGGACGGCACTGTCAAAGGGCATCACAGACAGGAAGAGGGTGAGGAACCAGGACAGACTGATGGTGGAGATCACTCCCAGCTCCTGCATGTGCTCATAGAGCAGGGGGAGGAAGGCCCGTGTCAGCTCCTCAAAAACACCCTGATCCACCAGAGCGCCTGCAAGGACCACACAAACCAAAACAACGGTTTTGCTGGAGAACAGTCGGTACCATGGACCCTTGACCTCACTGTAGACCCTAGTGATACTGACCTACAACCCTGGTGTTATAATAATCAGGTAGCATGCGCTCACACAGCGCCACCAGCAGCCAGAAGGCTTCTTCCTCAGTGCAGTAAAGCAGCAGGACGGAGGTGACGATGTTCATCGCCTGGTGGAGGACAGAACCAGTCAGGTCAAACAGGTTCTTCATGGTTCATACAGCACAGGTGGAGCATGTGATAGAAGGCTTGTTTGGAATTTATTTTAATTTGATTTGAACCTGGCAGTAGCCAATGCCTGGATTTCGGTGGGCGTAAGCAGTAAGAACGCGACGCAGAGCGGCAATGCCCGTCTCATTCTGGAAGGCTCGGTGTTCAGGCATCGAACGGTGAAGGTCGCGCTCAATCTCCTCTGTGGCCAATGAACACAGACCCATGGCCTGCTCCACCAGGTCACCATAGTAACCAGGATGGGATGCCATCTCGTTCTGTGCACCTGGGATGACAGGCAGACAGACCCATAAATGATGGTGTGATGGAATGAAGGAATGAGTAAATGAATGAATGAACGCTGACCCGAGAACAGCAGCCACAGCTCCCCTCTCAGACTTTCTGGGATCCCATTTAGGATGAGTTCTCTTGTTCTGGAGGTCCGATACATGCAGACACCTCGACCAAACTCAGAGAAGTGAATGTTCCACGCCTCCTCCTTCATCCTTTCCTTCATCTGCAGTTAAATAGTACCAGATCCAAAAGCCTAAGACTAGCAGTATATAGCAGTAGTAGAACTCTTCAGGCTCACTGAGACTTGAACTCACGGCTTTGGGTCCGAGGTCTTCTGGGGCATCCCTGTGGTAAAGCTGCAAGAGGCTCTGGCTGGATGTGGGCAGCCCAGGGTGGTAATGCCGGACCTTGTGGTCAGATCCTGCAGAGGAGCACCCAGGGAGGCTGGAGGACACCTGACAAAGATTCAGAAAGTAAAACAAAGCCTGGATCACAGCATTCTGTGTGACTTGGCCTCATCTGAGTTGTGATCAACATACTGAGTGACCAATTAGAGACAGCGGGCTGTGGTCCCCCCACGACCTGTCGGGCGTTCGCTGCAGGAAGTCAGAGATGCGTTGGACCAGGAAGTCTCTGTCTTTGAGGTTGGCAAACAGGAAGTTCATCTTGTTCTTGGTGCTGATGGACACAGGACATGGAAGGACGCTGCTGCTGTCTGCCTTCTCCACAATGGACACCTGGAGAGTATGGACATGGGTAAAATAGAATTTGATTTCAAAATAAAGACACAACCATGTGATTAAATAAGTGGCGACATGTGATTAAATAAGACACCCTCATTAAAAAGTCAAGTTCTGTCTGTTTTCTGCAGCAGCAGGTGGACTAAACTGGACTGACTCCAGGTTACCTCTCTCAGGGGGATGATGAGCTGACACAGATCTTCCTCTCTGCTGTTAAAGCAGATGTAGTTGTTGGAGATGAAAAGCTGTCCAACCACATGCATTTTAGCGAAGGGCGTCCACAGTGTGCAGTCTGTGTGTCCATCCAGCCGCTCTTCCTGTGTCAGCCGGAACATTGTCCGGTACCACTCGTTCTTGGCCCGGGCATCGAAATCCCTGCAGACAGGAAACAGTTAGTCAAAGATGTCCAGACTATGGACCATGTCAGACTCATGTCTGCTGGTTTCAGACTCAGAGGTTTGAACAGTGTAAGACCTCTTCAGCGCAGAGACGTTCTTGAGGGTCTTGCATGGTTTGGGCAGTGAGCGGTCGGCAGCAAACGCCTCATTGTCGAGCAACTGGCGCATAGCTATGTTGGCGAGCTGCTCCATCAGCTTGAAGGTGTCGTTAATGGTGAGGAACATGGAGAAGAAATGTTCAGTGTGACGGGTGCTGACACGAATACTCTCTGGAAACACCAAGGTGGCATTCTTCTCCAGCTGGGTCACTTCAGTCCATGGCACCACCAGGGTCACTGAGGTCAGAACCGGAAAGAGAAAAACACCGTGGCCTTAATATTTACTTGAATATGTGGCTGTAACAAACGATGTTGAATCATGTCCTCTGTGTCACTCAGAGTGTGTGGATGGCATCTTAAAAGGCCTGCGATCGGCCACTCGTACCCTCCTTGCCGAGCAGGAAGGAGTAGAAGCACAGGTGGTTTACAGACAGGTAGAGCCAGCCCTGCCGAGGCACTCGGCCCTTCCAGTAGCTGCAGGAGTAATAATTCACTAGTTTCTCCTCATCAGGCATCCCAAACAGCCTCCTCATCTTCAGCTCCGCCTCCCGGAACTTCCCACTGTCTTCCTCCTGCTCCTCGCCCTGCTTCAGACGGTTCTCCTCTGCAATGATGCCCTGCAGGAAGTGACATCACTCACTAACAGAAACATAGAACAAGTGAATGGGTCTACACGAACGGGAAATGACATACGCAGATCTTTCCTTTGACAAACGTGGTGACATCTTCATCGTTTTCAAAGATGGAGATCGTCTGCAACAGGTTGGACTCCAGCCAATCCCAGTGCTCCGTGATCTCCTTTCTGGACGAGCCTGAAAACACAGCTGGGGGTTAGCAAACGAAAAAAGACCCAGCTGATGCTAGTGTCCCGAAAAACTCACCGCAGGCAATGCTCCAGTAAATCTGGGAGTCTGCAGTCTGCAACAGGATCCGGTATGGAGCAACTCTGGCACTAGAGTCTAGAACTACATCCAGAGTGCCAACCAGGAGACCTAGGAACACACACTGAGTTAACCCACAATCCAACCCCTGCTGTTCATGTGTAACCACACACAGACGTCCTGTCAGCTGAACCCTGACCCCCTGAGGACATCATCCTGGAGCTCTGGAGGTCTTACTCTGATCACTCATCATGTCATAGTGTGTGGTTCTTCTGTGTGGCTCGTTTTAAACATAAGCACAATGATTCACAGGGACATCAGGTCCTCTGTCCTCTCGCCTGCAGACCTCCGCCTTCCACTTGTAGAACTCCACCTGTGGACCCTGTGAAGACCACCTTTGTTGACCCACACCTGCAGACCCCTCAATAATCCAACCAATAAATTAGTAATAATCTAGAAGGATGTAGATAAAGATTCTCGGATATTCAGATTCATTCATTCATTCATTTCCATTCAAGAAAATGATCACACACACACACACCACAGCCCCCTGTAGTCAGTCAGACCAGCCCAGGTCTCACACAGAGCCCCCACTGAGCTCCTCCACCACATATAAACCACGTTTCCCACCAACAGTGAGAGCTGATGGAGCTGATGGAGGAGCAGAGAGACGTCTTCAGGAGGACTCTACAAGTCCAGATGCTCCTTATATGATAAACCGGACCAACGTGGACCCTGCGCTGTGTAACTCACAGACCACATCACAACATGGCGAGCTGTTCACAACAATGTCAGTAATGAATGAGGGGTGATGGGGTGGTTCTGATGAAGGATTCAGCTCCAGACGAACTGCACCCCAGTACCGACTCACCGGAGAGCCCCCCTCCTCGGCCGTGTCCTCGCCTCCTCTGCAGAATAAAGAACGGATTGGCCCTCTCGGACACCCACAGAGCCCCGGCCAGTAGCACCTCCTCCGGCTGGATCCACATCTCTGTCCGCTGCTGCTCACGCCGCGCCAGGAAAAAACTCCGAGACACGGGCCGGTGTATCAGCGGGCTGCTGCACAGCCTCCGCCGGGAGACGACCGAGACGAAGACCGGGGGACGGCGGGCTGCTGCTGTGGGAGCTGCGCCTGGTTCAGACCAACATTGAGCTGATACTGTTGTTTTCTCTTTAGTCTGCTGACTACCACATCACTTCCGGGTGTGACGCATCACGTCCCTTGCGTCACAACGTCGCATGTTTCTTACCGCCCCCTGGTGGACCAATGTAAGTCCACAGTTTGAGGTTCCAGGTCAAGTGACCCTGAGGGGCTCTGAACGTCGTCCTCACAGCAGGGGGCGCTGTTACAGTCCGAGAAGACATCTCTGATCATGAATGCATTCCTATGAAAACAATCAATGATTGATTAGACACTTGCACTCAGTGATTGCACGTTAGTCACTCATTCACTGAGTGTTCAACATACGCACCATAGTATAACACAATAACTACTGATACATGACATTAAACAGCGTGTCCAACAACTAACACATGTAACTGACGTCCAGGAGACATGTTACATGCAGCAAGGCGTAGCAGGGTTTTGGTGTGTGGGTGTGTGTATGAAGGAGTTCTGTTCCTGGTGTGTGTCTGGTCCTGAGGGACCTGTCTCCCCTGAGCCGGTTCATGGAGACCACAGACAGAGGTCAGTCAGACTGCTTGGTAAAGGCAATAAAGACACTTTAATAACAGTTTAATGACACATAATGCAGAGGCAGTAAAGACAGTGAAAGCATCATTCTATTCACCATGAGACAGACAGATAGATGAGGACGAGTGACTGCAGGATGGCTTCAGGTCACTTCAAAGATAATATTGATCAATCAGGTTACAGATCGTATAATGCTGTTTATATACTGATTATTTGTACAGGCTGAGTATTTCAGAAGCTGTTTAATATGCTTTGAGGAGCAGTCCATCACCTCAGGAAACTCTGATCTGCTCCAGGAAGACCATGCCCTGCAGCACCAAAGCAAGGCTGCTCCCTGAGAACCACCAGGTGGCACCGACCACAGACAGCAGGAGGGTTACTGACATTTTGGACTGTTCCTTTGTATCTCCACAGACAAACAGTATTTTTGCTACAGTGAGGTTAACACTGTTCAAGGTCCCTTTCTTTCTTCAGAGAATCCAGGTGCCGGTCAAGGACTTCCTCTGGTTCAGATTCCTGTCTGATGATACAGAGGAATAACCAGTTCAGTCCGTATTTACAGTAGCTCTAACTCAGGTCCAGGTTGACCCAAGACTCTGCTTGTCATTAATGTAATCATCCGGAGTTCCTCTTAAAAGTGTCCAGAGTTGCACTGACTGAACTTGAACATCACTGAACATTTAGGTTGTTCTGGTTTAGGTACCGGTGGGTCTGTGTAGGTTCAGGTCCAACAGGCTTGGGAATACACACCATTGACAAGGAAAGGAATCTATTAAAACCTCAGGAACCAGTAACTGGGAGGATTCTTGAGGACCTAAAGGCCTTGAAAGGCAATGATAGGTTTCACAGACCTCTTCAGCAGGTTCAGCAACATGTTCAAGAAGCCATGGAACCTTTCAGGGGTCCAGAAACATTTCCAGGAACACATGACCCCATGTAGGACTCCAAGAACCTTGACACAACCCTCTTTAGGCACTCAGGAACAGTTTTCTTTGATGACTCAAGAAACATTTAAGACTTGAAAAACGTTTTGAGAAGCCTTAGTGCTCAGAAACTTTTTAGAAACCCAGGCACCATTTAGGTTCCACAAACCTGAGATCTTTTTCACGGACACGGACAAAGAACTTTACCAGGGAGGATTCTGGAACACAGGAACGTTTTTAGGCACTCACAAACATTTCTGAGAACCATTTAAGGATCTCAAAACATTTGGGACAACCTTCCCATGACCCTGGAAGAAAATCTGGACTGTCTGTAGAACAATTTTAAGAGTGAAATCCAACAAGTGCTTCACAGGGAGTCTTTCACAGAACCATTTTTGGGACCCAGTAATTCTTTTCCAAGAGCCCTTTAAAGCCCTTACCCAATGCTCTGTAACTTTTCAGCAATTACATCGCGTGGAGTCGATTGTAGTTCGGGTTCTGGTTCATTGACTTAGAGTTCAGTTCTTTGGATTGTACAAGCCAACTATAAGCTCCAGTTCCTCCAGTCGGTGTCTACTGTATAATCACATGAGTGTAATAAGACCAAAATCGGTTCAGTCTGATGAAAGTTTGGAGGAATAAATAACATACATGTTCATCCACATTATCGTGATCAGACCCCAACAGGAAACACTCTGTCCAGAAAATGTAGTCTGTAAATCGGCAGGTTTTTGGGTGCTAGGGGACTGTAACAACAACGATGGGCCTCAGGATTTATTGTCATCATAGAGGTCGAGTGAGGCCTGGATGTCCGGCAGCTCCATCTCGCAGACGACGCTTCGAGGAGACATTGAGTTTCTGTTAAAGAAATGGCCGCCGCCTGAGGAGACGAAATCAAAAACAGAGGGGTGAAAAAGCGGAAGCACACAGTCAGAGACAGAAAAGTGTGGAAAGAGGTTTTGGACAGTCTTCTGTCCTTACTTGTCACAGCGATGGTGATGTCAGCAGGTGTTCTGGGCGTGGCTTCAGGGTTGGGAGGGCTGAGAGGCTCCAGGGTGATGGACGGTTGGTTGTTGTCACTCAGCAGCGTTCTCTGGCTGCCAGGTGCCTGACTGACTCCAAGACGCTCCACATCCAACACTACGGTGTCCATACAGGGTAGACTGGTCTGAGGACGAACCGAGGACAGAGAAAACCACATGAAACACTGCAGGACTGGCCTCTACCCCCAAGTCCCTGTGACATATAAACCTCCTCAGCACAAGACATGCCACTGTGCATTAATGAGGCTGTGGCGTGTCGATGACATCAGCGATGACTCACCATGATGCCAAGAGCTTTCAGGATGTTGAGTTTGCACATTGGACAGGTGCAGTGTTCGTTCAGCCAGGGGTCCACACACACTTTATGGAAGACGTGTCTGCATGAGACACAGGGACGTGAACCAGCAGGACACAGAGGGAGGGACAGGACATAAAACATAATAATAATAATATATATATATTGCTACTGCTCCGTCAGGCACTCAAAGCTTTACACTGAGATGCATTATTCTTTCACACCACATTCACACAGTGGCAGTGGTGAGCTGCAGATGTAGCCACAGTTCCCCTGGAGGAGACCGTCTATGTGTGTCTATGGCTTCTCCGACTCATTCATACACATTCATACACCAGTGAGTGCACTGGGGGCAGTGCGGGTAAGGTGCCTTGCCCAAGGGGACGAGCTGGGGTCGAACCTTCCGGTTATTGGACAACGCTGATACCACTGAGCCACTGCTGCCCTAAAACATCAGCTGCAGGGGACAGTAAATGAAACGTGGACTCACTTGCACGGGAGGATTCTGACGACATCGTTCAGCTGGTACGCTTCGATACACACCGCGCAGTGATTGAAGTCTGGATCAGTTTCCTGCAACACGCACAGACACACAAACATACACACACAGACAACTTTAACAGAACTCCTTTTTGATGATGGTTCTCAGTGAAGGTTCTGGGTTAGGGTGTGACGTATGTTGTCCTCTGGGTCATGTTTATTTCCCCCTGTCACCCAGTGACCTTTGACCTCACAGCAGGACATCTGTCACGCCTTCATCTGCTGCCCCATGAATACCTGGACCCTGTGGGTACCCTGCAGGTCTGGTAAACCCATCACCAACCAGGTCTGCTCACCTTGTCTCCTTTCTTCACCGTCCTTGTCGTCAGCTTTCCAATGGCTTTCTTTGCGGCATCACCAAGTCGGCGCTGATGGACAAAGAGGAAGGACACGTTTAAAGAATGCACTTCTGAACATTACTTAAACTAGCAGAGGACACAGGTGACCAATCACAGCCAAGAAGAGGTTGGACTCTGCTACCGTGCTGAACAGCATTCAAGTCACACCTCAGCAAATAACACACACGGCGCCTTGTGTCCTCTGATCACTGAGGATCACTGATCACACACACAGACACACACAGACACACACAGACACACAGACACACACAGACACACAGACACACACACAGACACACACAGACACACAGACACACACACAGACACACACAGACACACACACACACACAGACACACACAGACACACACAGAAACACACAGACACACACACACACAGACACACACAGACACACAGACACACAGACACACACACAGACACACACACACACAGACACACACAGACACACACACAGACACACACAGACACACACAGACACACAGACACACACAGACACACACAGACACACAGACACACAGACACACACACAGACACACACACACACAGACACACACAGACACACACACAGACACACACAGAAACACACAGACACACACACAGAAACACACAGACACACACAGACACACACAGAAACACACAGACACACACAGAAACACACACAGAAACACACAGACACACACAGACACACACAGAAACACACACAGAAACACACAGACACACACCGACACACACACAGAAACACACAGAAACACACAGACACACACAGACACACACACAGAAACACACACAGACACACACAGAAACACACAGACACACACAGACACACACACAGAAACACACACAGACACACACAGAAACACACAGACACACACACAGAAACACACACAGAAACACACACAGAAACACACAGACACACACAGAAACACACAGAAACACACAGACACACACAGACACACACACAGAAACACACACAGACACACACAGAAACACACAGACACACACAGAAACACACAGACACACACAGACACACACAGACACACACAGACACACACACAGAAACACACACAGACACACACAGAAACACACAGACACACACAGACACACACAGAAACACACAGACACACACAGAAACACACAGACACACACAGACACACACAGAAACACACACAGAAACACACACAGAAACACACAGACACACACAGACACACGTATGTTGCCTCTACTGGTCTCTGCAGTCACCTGGCTGCGGTCCCGGGCGCTGGTGTAGCGGATCTTTTGGATGAAGTAGAAGATGAGCCAGGCTGACGAGATGATCATGAGGACGATGAAAGAGATGGAGACAAAGACCAGCGAGCCTCGGTTGATGTTCTTGGTGGGAGCACGCTGACCCACCACCACAGACACCAAGACTGTCATGTTCCGCTCCAGGTGAGCTAGGATCTCTTTGCCGTACGCCTCTGTGATCATCACAGCCACCGTGTCCCCGGTGCCTGCACAGAGGACCAGGGTTAGGGTCATTACTGACATTGATAAATCCAGCATCAGTTCTTTTTAGTCCTATTCTAGAGATCTGAGAGCAGCAGCAGCGTGAACCCAGGTTTGATCTATGACATTAAGGATCTCTGTGCCACACAGACACACACAAACTCTGTGTGAGGTCACAGTGACCTCATCAATTAATGACGATCTGTCTATATTTAGACTCAGTAAGTCAGTACGTCGTCCTTCTCTCCGTGTCCCCCATACACTACATGAGCCCCATAAAAGCAGCAGAGCCCGGCGCCGCCTGCCCGCTCCCTCACAGTGAGCCATGGCTCAGAACATGAAGCAGCGGCTTCTTTAAACCACGGGAGTCACTGGGCTCACACGCAGTGATGGACTCTGACCTTCATGTCCCATCTTCACTGTCTTGTCGGTGGAGTTGTTGTAGATGAGGACGGCCGTGGCGTTGTAGGCTGCTGCTTTCAGGATCTTTTCTTTAAAGGTGCAGTTGCCTCGCTGCAGCAGCGCCACCCAGTGGACATTCCGAGGGGGAACCAGGAAATGAGTGCTCGGGTCGCAGCCCTGGCGGTCCACCACTGCAGAGACAAAGTTACCATAGCGACCATTACTGTTTGTTGATGTATACAGACAGATGTATGAATTAGAGTGAAACCATGTGACCACACAGCTGGAACCGTTTGTCCAGAGCTTCCAGCAGAGTTTTGCTGCTGGTTCTGTGTCTTTGCTGCCTGGTTCTGTGTCTTTGCTGCCTGGTTCTGTGTGTCTTTGCTGCCTGGTTCTGTGTCTTTGCTGCCTGGTTCTGTGTCTTTGCTGCCTGGTTCTGTGTCTTTGCTGCCTGGTTCTGTGTCTTTGCTGCTGGTTCTGTGTCTTTGCTGCCTGGTTCTGTGTCTTTGCTGCTGGTTCTGTGTCTTTGCTGCTGGTTCTGTGTCTTTGCTGCCTGGTTCTGTGTCTTTGCTGCCTGGTTCTGTGTCTTTGCTGCTGGTTCTGTGTCTTTGCTGCTGGTTCTGTGTCTTTGCTGCCTGGTTCTGTGTCTTTGCTGCCTGGTTCTGTGTCTTTGCTGCCTGGTTCTGTGTCTTTGCTGCTGGTTCTGTGTCTTTGCTGCCTGGTTCTGTGTCTTTGCTGCTGGTTCCGTGTCTTTGCTGCCTGGTTCTGTGTCTTTGCTGCCTGGTGCAGATCAGGAGGTGGTCCTGATGTGATGCTTTAGAACTGAATGTGTTCCATAGGAGCGCCTGGCCGTGTGTCTGACAGCGCGATGCTGCAGACAGCAGCTGCAGTGTCCTTGGACCGGCTGACTGTAATCTGACACCTCAGAGCAGAAACGCTCCGACCTTCACCAGCCTGAAAACCTCTGCAGTGACTCAGTGCTGCCACACACATCTGCTGCACCTGCTCCACCTACTGCACACAACACCACTGAAGACATGACGTGCAGCACATACGGACACACAAACTGTCTGTCCTCCAAGTACTGAAGAGGGCCGAGACACAAACCACAGCACCACCAGGAATTCAAATCTCATGACAGTGAAATGAACAAACTCCAGCATGAAACAACACACACAAACACACACAAACACACACAACAAACAACAAGCATCAAACAAGCAGCATCATTTTAATGTCCCCGCCGTGTGCATCGGGACATGCGAGTGTCCTCAGCCAGGTGCGTGTGTGCTGACCTCCATGATGTGGTGCAGGTGTGATGACTACTCCCCTTGTGTCCACTTTTGGAGAGTTCTGTCCGTAGGTCCCGTCATCGCTGCTCATCATGTGGACAGTGCTTCCTCGCCCATCCAGCACGGTGGCGTTCACAGTGGCCCCCACGTATTCCTCAGACACCATGTTCCTGTCGGCACGTGCTGTGGACACAGAGCGGGCTTGGACCAGGAAGAGAACCAGTGGGACAGGAAAGCGGGTCCACCTTAAGAACGTCATGTCGCCTCACTCCGCGTCACATGGAAGCTGTGAGGGTGTAAGAAGGAAGTGATTGAGACCAACAGGACACACACCTGTACCCCTCAACACATCCTGACAGTCTCTACGAATGTCTTTCGACATGTCCTCTTCTCAATGTTATGTAAATTAAAGTGAGTATTATGTGACTTTATGTCCTCAGGCGGGAGTCTTTATGTCTTATGTCCCTAAACTGTCTGTCTCTGTTTAACGTCTCTTTCTGTCCCACCAAGACTTCTGTTTAGTCCTATGTAAATAACCTGATGGTTGTCCACTGAGGTGTCTTCATGTCTCCACTTTATTATATAATATATAATAACACTTATTGATGTCCTGAAAGATAAATGTGTTTCTGTCTCCCACCTCAATATGTCCCACTGAATGTCTTGCTGTCCTCCAGGGGCTTCCTCTCGGTTTGTCTTCAGATGTCTAATCTGTGTCCAACGTTTCCGTTTGTCTCCGTGTGGTCCAGTGATCCCCGGGTTCAGCCTGTCAGGTGCAGGGGGCCCGTGTGTCAGAGCCCGGAGCATCCTCAGCAGGCCCACATCTGGCCCTTCAGTCCACAGAACCCGCTTCAGACACACGTTACATCCAGAAGTCCGCGCAGCAGGAGCTCGTGTGAGGCCTCGGCCCGAAGCAGCACCGTGACTCAGTGTTTCAGCGCCGAACAGGAAGCGGAGCCGCTGGTCGCCTCATCCCGTTTGTCTGCCGTCTGCGGGCGGACAGACAGGCAGGCTCCCGAGGCACCGATGCCCGCCTGCCTCCTCGGTGCCGCCGCCTCCTCCCCGCCGATGCTCCGTTCAGTGTGCTGCGAGGTTCGGTGGACTTGCAGAGGGCCGGACCCCGCCGGTGGTCGGTGTTTTATTCCGGGTTTGATCCCACTGGGGGCTGAAGGAGGCTCGAGCCCCGTCTTTCCGTCTCACAGCTCTGGGCGCAGGGCGCAGGCGCAGAGCCACGACACTGGGAGGTGGCGGACTGGGCGCGTGTCATTCATGTTTTGGCAGATTTGGATGCAGCACACGCGCGCGTCTGTCCATCTGTCTGTGGAAACATCATCGATCACTGTTACCTTCGGTGATCGATGTCTAACTGATAACAGAGCGGTGTTGCAGCAGGAGCCAGCTGCCAACACCGACCCCTGCAGGACACCGTCAGTAACTGCAGATCAGTCGGTCCAGCAGCTGATTCATAACTGATACCTGACCAGTGTTTCCTATGTACATTCCATCAATCAGATATTCATGGAGAACGATCCGGTTGTTCAGTTTGGACCTCCTGCACAAGGACACGTCTCCCTAAGAGGACATAATGATGCTGGAGGTCTCCTACCAGTCTGTTGTTGCAGCACTCTGTTCCTCTGTGGTCTGCTGGGGGGCAGTGGTGGAGAGGAGGACACTGAACAAACTGTGATCCATCATGGATAACCCCGACCACCCTCTCCTCCCTGTACGGGACAGACAACGGAGCGCCTTTTCCAAAAGGCTCAGACAGCTTCACTGCCGTAAGACAGTTCAACACCTCATCTCTGTGCCAGAGATAACACTGTGAGGGACAAGGTTCAGGTTTTTAACTATAAAACTGTTGATGAAGATTCTCAATCATCCAAGTCATCATACGTAGAGAAGATTGAAGCAAGGCGTCTGGACTTGTAGAGTTTTCTAGAAGACGTTTCGCTGCTCATCCAAGCAGCTTCATCAGTTCTAACTGTTTGGTGGGAAACATGGTTTATATGTGGTTACAGACCTCAGTGGGTGGGTCTGGGTAAAACTTAAAAAAACTTAAAAACAATAGCACTAAATGTTTCCATACTTACCTGTGATGGTCTGGCTGACTGGGCCAGGTGTGTCTAACGACTGGCTAACGACTATGAAACTGCACACTGCTGTTATATATATATCACATCACATCACATCACATCACATCATATCATATCACATCATATCATATCATATCATATCATATCATATCATATCATATCATATCATATCATATCATATCATATCATATCACATCTTTTCATATCATATCATATCATATCATATCACATCATATCATATCATATCATATCTTTTCATATCATATCATATCATATCATATCATATCATATCTTTTCATATCATATCATATCATATCATATCACATCATATCATATCACATCATATCACATCACATCACATCACATCACATCACATCACATCATATCATATCACATCATATCATATCATATCATATCTTTTCATATCACATCATATCATATCATATCATATCATATCATATCATATCATATCATATCATATCATATCACATCATATCACATCACATCACATCACATCATATCATATCACATCATATCATATCATATCATATCATATCATATCATATCATATCATATCATATCATATCATATCATATCATATATCATATCTTTTCATATCATATCTTCATAACAAACTGCATAATCCTGTCTGGACTTATATTTATACCTGCATTACAAATTGCACATTTTTGCTTCTGCACCTATGTTTATTTTTTATTTTGCTGTAAATCATGTTTATACTGTTTGTATTTATATATTATATTATATTTTTAGTATGCTTGAGTGACTGTTGTTTTGCTGCTGCAACAGTGAAATTTCCCAGCTTGGGATGAATAAAGTATTTCTATTCTATTCTATTCTATTCTAACAGGACTATTTGCTGAGACGTGGACCATGTCCTGAATCTGAGTTTGTGTTGTCATGGCAACAGCAGCAGGAAGTTCTTATTAGCATCAATAGCTCTGATGTCCACAGGAAACTTGGGCTGAGCGGACAGATGACTCATCTCTGTGCTGATCTGTTATTGGAGTTTAGAGCACGGGGGCGGAGACCATGAGGGGAGACACATTTCCTGTGTGAGGACTGGGAGAGAAACACTTTTCATCAGTGCTGAAACACACGAGTTAGGACGTGTATGAGACACACACATCTGGAGTCCATGAGCAGAGGAGGCGTGCTGATCAGGCGGTGCTTGCACAGACCAGCCCCACAGAGCAGTTCTGGAATGTTAGACGCCTGCTGCTGCTTTGGACACACAGAATACACAGAAGAAGAAAAATGGGTCTGTCTGTCGGGACCCTTCTGTTTGTCCTCCATCTGTTGTCCATCTGCAGCGTCTCTCCATCTTCTCCTCCTACAGACGAATGTCCCAGCATGTCTGTCCGTAAGTCTTCTTCTCTTCTTCCTGTGAACACATGGAGAGGCCTGTGTGTGTGTGTCACTGTTAATGTTACCTGAAGGACTGTATGTGTGCTTAGAGCTGTGTGTAAGACTGTGGTCACACTGTGGCCTGACCCGTGCTGACTTTTCTGAGTTTGTCCTAGCAGGAGATTCTTGTTGCTGCACAACATTCCATGGCTGAACGAGCCACTTCCTGTTCTCTGTGACTGATGTGTGCTGTGGTCGCTGCAGGTCTGCGGACCTTCAGGCTGGTGGCGACCTGTAACTTCACAACTCTGAACGAGAAGCAGCTCCAGGAGATCCAGGCTCCGACCACCAACCTGTTCCTGCCGGTCCTGTACCTGCTGGCCTTCATTGTGGGTCTCCCCTCCAACCTGCTGGCTCTCTGGGTTCTGCTGTTCCGGACCAAACCGCTGCCATCCATCACGCTGCTCATCAACCTGACAGTGGTAGACTGCCTGCTGCTGCTCATGCTGCCATTTCGCTTCGTTTACCACTTCCGAGGGCACCACTGGCAGCTGGGCGAGGCTTCCTGTCGTGTAGTCATGGCGATGTTCTATGGACACATATACGGGTCTGTTTGGTGTCTGGCCCTGCTGGCTCTGGACCGGTACATTGCTTTGGTTCACCCCTTTGCTGCCAGGACCCTGCGCAGCCAGCAGGCGTCTCTGTTCATGACGGGGGTAGTGTGGGTGGTGGTGCTCGCTGCCATGCTGCCACTGCTGCTTTCCCAGCAAACATACTGGCTGGATGAGCTGCAGATCACCACCTGTCATGACGCGCTGCCAGAGGAGGAGCAGGAGAAGTACTTCCTGCCATATTTTACCACCTTATTTAGCTCCTGCTTCCTGCTGCCTTTTGCTGGTGTGCTGTACTGCCATCTGGCAGTGCTGCGCACCCTGGTGGCCCAGGGGAGACGCTATGCTCACGCCATCCGTGTGACAGTGTTGGTTCTGTCAGTGTTTATCGTGTGTCTGCTGCCCAGCAACATCCTTCTCCTCCTCACTTACACTGACAGCTCGCTGGTCGGAGATGGTGAGGACGTCTACGTCCCCTATATGGTTAGCTTAGCAATTAGCACCTTCAACAGCTGCATCGACCCCTTCATCTTCTCCTACATGTCGCCGGAGTTCAGGGAGAGAGCCAGGGGCGCCCTGCGCTGCCGTGGTAACGATGGACACATCATCAACCAGGAGACCAACATGTCCTCATCAGCTTCTGGTCAGAGGTCAAAGGCCATCCTGCCGTCCAAGTGCAGTGGACAGGGGGTGTCTGGACAGGACAAACGGTGACACGCTGTTGGGTAAATTCCACATGAAGACTGTACTGATCCATGATTGGTTCAAATAATCAGCTTTATTTACAAAATAAAAATAACCTATAAAGACAGAATTCATGAGAAAATACTTCCATTCTTAAAATAATTCAGACCCTGTGTCAGTGAGATCAGATATTTTAACATAATAAATCTTTTAATGTTGACTTCATGAAGCTTCCTCATCACTGCTGGCAGCTGTGACTGTACTGAAGAGAAACCCGAGGCTTGTTTGGGTCCAGCAAGACGGAATTCTTTAGAGAAATAAACCTTCTTTTCCAGCTTCAATGTCTGCTTCAGGGCCTGCTTTGTGAAATATACCATGGAGCTTCTTCTGACTCTGTCCACACAGGACACAGGTGAGAGCGCACAGAGAGCGAGGCTCTGACAGAAAGAACACAGTGAGCAGAGTACAGAGGGTTTCCACTACACCAGAACACTGCAGACATCCTGGCACACCTCCCCTCTTCTACAGCGTGTGACTTCAGACACTCGTTATGCTGATTCGGTGTGGAGGGGCGGGTCCAGCAGATGGCGCTGAAACATTCACCGCCTGTTTTTCTGTTGATCTGTCACTTTGAAAACAGGCGGTCATGAGCAGTCACTACCTGCTCAGGCTGTGAAATCTCCCGGCTGTCCGCTCACAGAGCCGTGGGTGGTTTGCCGTGGAGCTCTTTGTAGTGAGTTAATATTTGTACATATTCCTTTACATTTACTGCACTATATCACATGACCATCTATGCTGCTGTGCAACGTTTGTACATAATTCTGTGTAGTGCAAAACAAAGAGAGAAGGGGCGATGGTTGGATCCCAGCTCCTCCCTAAGTCATCGTGTGTCCTTGGGAAAGACACTTCACCCGCACTGCCTGTGGCGCCTTGCTAGTCACTGTATGACACTGCTTGGCAGCAGCCTTAAACAATTTCCCTCTGGGATTACTAAAGTATCTAAAATAAAAAAAATAAAAAATAACTTATGTACGGCCCCAGACGATCTGACTCTGGGTGAGTCTGCAGAGACAGTACTCCAGCAGGAAATGACTGTTGGTTTAACACTGGTCTCACTATCTGCAGCTACTTGTCTACTTCCCTGTCACATGACGATTTAACCACAGGAAGTGGACGTTCACCTGTTTACAAAGGCAGTCTGTGAAACACAAGAAGAGTCAGGTCAGGTGGGTCGAACTGGATCCAACATGTCGCTCATATAACACACAGTACAAAGTATTTCCCCCACACAGATCTGCTCTAAACTTCGTCTTTTCACAACACAAATGACGACTGATGGAGAGGAAGTAATCACATTAAGAACTTCCGTTCATATGTTGTAGTCAGTGTGTGTGAAGTGACCTCTCAGCCTCAGATGTGACGTGAAATATTAAATGAGGTTGTTGACAGGCAGCACTTTCTACAAGATGAAGACATCTGGAGTCTTAGCTCTTAAATGGCCAAGAACATGTGACACTGCCGATAGCTGGCTGAGCTGATATCCTCCTGACTCTCACTGTCATATTTCATCCTCCTCCTCTTCAGCGCCCTCTCTCAGACATCATACAGCCTCTCCTCCTCCTCCTCCTCCTCCTCCTCAGTCTTCTTCACAAAGGCGGACGACAGCTCCTGTAGGACCAGCTCCTGTGACGGTGTGCACACTGCCTGCAGCGGCTGCCTCCTTCTCACTGCAGGCTGCTGGACGTGTGCCTCTCCATCCCCTCCCTGGCTTCCTCCTCCCCTGTTCCTCTGTTCCAGAGTTTCCGCAGACCCTCCAATGGTCTGGACTGGCTCAGGGACGATCACATGGTCAAGATGACCAGCTTCTACTGGAACCAGTCTGAGGGGTGGGTCATCCGGAACCTCCTGGGTTTCTGCAGCGTTGCTGGACAGGAAGCTGGTCTCAAGAGATTTTAGAACCTGCAGGCCAAAGTCTCCCACCTCCTCGTAGACTGGCTCAGGAAGGTCCAGGGACTGGGATCGGTCCTCAAACGAGTCCGGCTGGACCTTCATGGGCTAGAAACACAAACAGACATAGTTCGGAGAACCCCGGCATGTAGTGATATTAATTAAATTAATTCAAGTCTATTCTATTTATATAGAGCATTTCACAACCAGAACCGTCTCAAAGCTCCATATACTGTCCACACAATACCAAGTACTACAAAGAAGTAATAGTACTCACGAAGTACATGGAGAGAGTCCTCCTGTCATGGAGTTTGCGCTGCAGGAAGAGGTAAAAACATGAACTCATGCACAGTTGCAACAGAAGCATCATGAGTAAAACCAGCTCAGCTTCTGACCAGTGTCTGATTGGCCGACAGCATGCTACTATTGCTCTCGTCTCCTCTGATGGGGACAAGCGGCATCGTCCCAAACTTCTGTTTGGAGATGTCAGATGAAGAGTGACGCCTCAACACTGGAGGACCGGGGTCATCATTCTAGAAACAACAATCAAAGAGTGAGGATGGAGGGGACCCAACCCAGGATTACTAATCCCAGCTAATCCCTGGTCCTGCTCTCACTGACCTGAGCTTTGAGGAAGCTGCTGATCCACTCCCACAGCTCGTTCTCACAGCTGCAGCACAGGTAGCTGTGGAGAGAGGGAGCATAACCGGTCATTGCTTGATCCAGAAACTTTCACTGTCAACACATGTTGGCTGCTGGCTGATGGACGGGAATGCAGTTCACTGATACTTACAGCTGGTGTTTCTCTGACATCACTGTGAAGCCCCACCTGCAGGGGGAGACAAAGATTCCCTGTATTAATGATGTCATCTCTGCTGACCTCTGTCATCCCTTAGAGCCTCTAGTTTAAATGCTGATCAGGTCATTAAATGTCATTTCAGGTGTACCTGCTGGGAGCTTTGAGCTTCCTGCGGATGCCGATGTAAATCTTCATGGACTTCAGAGACCACTCCTTCTCCGGCTTGATGCTCTGAGAGGGGACAAAGACCCATCAGGACCACAGATGTTCTGACTGGTTCATGCAGGAGCCTTCTTACCTTCTTGTCTTTGAGCAGGAGCAGTTTGTGGTCTCGGATCTGGAATGTTCTCTCCTGGAACCTGGTCCCCTGAAGTAGCTTTGGAGGTTCCTCACGGCACCTCAATAGGCCAATCTTCATGATCTGGCTTTTATAGGCTGATGGACACGTTCGAAATCATCAGCAATGAATTTCACAGACGACCCACCAATGATCTACCAGTCACCCACCAGTGAGGATGGTGATGGCGTCTCCTTTAGGAACCCGCTTCACTACCAGGTAGGCTGAGCTTGGGTCTGCCATCTTACACCACTGCAGAGCCTGCTCTAAGACTTTCTCTTTGGGGTGTAATGGACGCTCTAAGACATTAATAAAGCCCACACTTGTCAGACAGTAGCCATTTGAAGTGCACAGCTGTACAGGTGCGTCAGTGCTCGCTCACCCAGCTGTCCGTCTTCAATCACCTCAAACGTCATCCACACATCCTTATCTCCGGCCGGGACATTTCTCATGTACAGAACCTGATTGGTCAGCTCTTCTGCACTCATGGTGGGAGACACCTGCAGGGTCATAGGTCACACACTGTCACACAGAATCTATCCCACCATTCGCAGGGTGCGAGAGGTCACATCACCCCGGTAACAGGTCAGTGACAGGAAGCCACCTGACGATTAGCAGTAATATTACTGACTGGACTCACTTTGAGAGTCATGCAGCAGTCTGGTATCTTCATCTCCAGATAGACTTCAATAATCAGATCACCGGCCTGAGACAGCTGCAGTCAGAACAACACACTGATTACCGTCAGAAATGCTCACATCATGTCCAAGCCACATGATCATATACCTGAGTGTCCTTCCAGCTGGTGATGAGGCTTACTTCCAGTTCGATCTGAGTCTGATGCTCCTCATCAATCTGAAACACCACCACAGGTCAGTTGGTTCAGTTTCAGCAGCACAGAGAAGAGCGCCCTCATGTCAGAGTGTACTTACATCAAAGACACACAGGTAGTTATCTATCAGATCCTCCACGATCTTCACCTCGTGCTCGCCTTTCCCGTCTGTCTGGAACAGACTGGGAGCAAACAGCAGTGACAGGTTCTTGGTGCACATCTGGTTCAGATCAGCACACTTCTGGACTCTGACAGAGACAACCTAAGATTACACCCATGCTCTCAGTGTGGTTCACGGCTGCCACCTTGCAGGAAGCTTACCTGAATAGGTGACTGATGAGAGCAGCGAGAGTCGTCCGGTTCACCCGCGGAAGGCTCCGGATGATTTCTTTGTAGCGGTCCAAGCGTGCACGCTTCAGAGGGATTTCTGAACACGAACAGTTAATGTGAATGAAAAGGCAAACAATGTTGTCTTCTAATGAGAATGCCTGCAGCTGACATGAGACAAGACTGGGACCATGACTCAGAGGTTAACCCCAGGCGATCGTCCACTGGCTGATCTCTGATGTTGTGTCTTAGGACTACAGACACACTGGGCTGAAATATGGTAAAAATGCCTGAAGTCCAGACCTGAACTCTACCAGCACCGACTGTGGCCTAAACTAATCAGAACTTACTGGCAGCTTCCTGCCACAGGGGGTGGAGGTCGGCCATGAAGATGGGATCATCGATCTCTCTGAAGAACCTCTTCAGGACATCGGTCACGTCCTCGATGAAGTGGTCTCCGATCCGCAGTTTGACGTTTCGAGCATCCTTACGAAACTCCTCCATCAGCAGTTTGATCCTGGATTTTGCCCCGTTCTTTCTGTAGATCCCTTCGTGGCCAAGACCTGGACAACCAACCATGAGGCTCAGTATTCCCTCAGTCTGAACGTTAAAAATGTTTGTCATTGAGGACATGATCACTGCTGATTCTGACAGATAAGATAAAACAGGTTTTATCAAAGCACACTGAAAAACCAAACAGTCCATTTCTTAAAGCTTCTTTGATCAGAATGTCCTCCAGGCGCTTTACCCAGAGACCCAGAGTCTGCCCCCTGAGCAAGCCCTTGAAGGCAAACAGTGGCAGGAAAAAGCTCCTTCAACAGGAAGAAACCTTAAGCAGTTAATGCTGCTAGCATAGCTATGTTGAAGGCTGAGGGCTGCTCTACCTGTGTCTGTAGCCAGACCTACGAACTACCTACCTTACTATGCATGTCCCAGCATTGAGGCCGGAGACACTGCATTACATGCAGTGACATATCACTGACCTTAAATATCTTCCTTCTACTGTTGCCTGGTCTTCTCTGAGATGGAACAGAAACAAGAGGTGCACCTGAAGTGATGCCCCGTGGACCTCCACCACAGGTTAATGTGGCTTCAGTGCAGTTGTCTGTGTTAAAGGTTGGAGATATTTTACCAATGTTTACATCACTGCTGCAGTGAGGGCACAGAAAGACACCTGTTCCAAGTTCAAATAAAGAAAACCCTGACTGAGCTGTATGATGATGTACTGAACTCCTCCTCTTCCTCACCGTACTGCGTGATGAAGGCGATGCAGCTGTCTACGATTATAGGGATGTCATTTCTGCTTAGCTGTTGCTCTCTCAGCGTGTTTCCTTTCCCACCAGCTGCCCGCTGGATGTCCGAGTACCACAAAGAGAAATCTGTCCGACCAATTCCCTGCAGGTGGAGAGTTCTGTGTGGAGGAAATAGAAGCGTACTCTCCTGTTACAACAATCCAGAACCAAGAACTGGGTGCCCAGCAGAGAAACCCTTACCTTCCCTTCTCTACTAAGACCAAGATGTCTTTCTTTTCATGGTTCTCGTGCTCAGACGCAATACCTTTAAAAAAACATCAGTCAGACAGAGAGACTATGTATCTGTGAACCAGAACCTGGGACAGAACCAGGGTACTAACTTAGCTCTTGCAGGCGGTTCAGGTTGATGATGTCCTCTGCTGCACCGTCATTTCGGGGACAGATGAAAAGGTTGGACTTTTGCAGGACAAAGTAAGCCTCCTTCCACTCCTGAGGGTCCAACATAGCTCGATACCGCAAGAGTCCAACCCGCTCAAATTCACGAGTCAAAAGGCAGTGACAGCTGAGTGGTGTTGCAGCCTAAGGACAACAGCACAGAAGTCTCAGGAAAGAGGAAACATTTCGCAGTGATGTCTTCATTTTGAACCATGTCTGTTCGGTGGCAGAACATCTAAAACCAGACCAGACCTTTCCAATGGCTTTGGTCCAGCTGTGCAGAGCATCGGCTGTTTCTAAGCCAAACTGATAGAGTTTCTCCGTAGTCAGATACAACTCGAAGGTGTAACGGAACCTGAAAGACAGAAGGCAGATTACTGTATCACACCCATCAAGGCTGACATCACTTCTGAGTGACGAGTACAAACCTGTCAATGAATCCGTTGTTGTTGGAGGAGTCGGGGCGGCTGACGCCCAAACACACAATGTCTTTACAACCAATCTGCATGCAGGGATCAGCCAGTCGGTCGGACTCGTAGAAGAGCAGAGACTGATCCACTGAGCACCAGAACTTCTGGAAGTCTGCGAGAGGACAGATTGATCAGGGAGTTCTTACCGTGCTCCTTTGAATCATAGAACTGATCTATAACATCTGAGGTCAGAATAACGACCATATCATTATAATATAATCATTTGACAAACTTTATGTTTGGATTCACAATCACAGCCGGTTGTCATGGAAACCCTGCAATCAAAAGCTGCAGCCTCATGTTACCGTGACAGACACACGGCATCGGCCACCAGCAGGTCAGACTGTCCATCCACTGACCTCGGTTATTACAGACTAAATGAAAAATCTAGTGAAGGTTGAGGTGCAGCAATGCATGACTGACCCCTGCGCCGGCAGTCCGCATTACCTTCTCTGGTTTTTCTGGACAGTGTTCCTCTGTTGGCAGAACTGGACTTGTAAAGGTAACCAGAGTGGAGGACAGGCTGCATGATCTCATCATACACGCTGGGATCTGATGAACAACAGAAGAGTCAGAAACAAAGACTCAGAAGTCATGGAGGCTCATGTTAGAGGATGGTTTGGCCTCAGACCTGCAGGGGTGCAGAGATTGGGCAGGTGGGGATGTCGTTGGCAGCTGTTGGAGTCATTGGTGAGGCGGCCTAACTCCACCTCCGAAAAAATCTGAGTCACCGTTTTCAGGAGAGTTTGCTCAGAGACAGCTGAGCACAGGACCTAACAGGGGCATAGACAGAGAGGCCGTTAGTTGGTATGTTCCATTGTTGTTGTTTACTGAAGAGTGAAGCAGGCGTGGTTTTTAATCAGTGAACTCTGGGCATGGTTACTGACATGGCACATTTAATGGTGAAAACACTTATTTTTTTCTGCTCCTGGTCACACTGAGGAGGCCCGGGTGCTCTGAAACCCTGAGGACTGGGGAGGGTACTCTAAACAAAGCATCGGCCTGTGGTGGAATAAGCAGGACGCCTGGTGTTTTCCATGTCTGAGGCTGCTGCAACAGTTATAGGAGCAAAACCAGTCAGACCTTCAGCAGCTCTTCTTGGCTGGTAAACGCTGGGTGGGGGAGGCGGTGTCGGCCCTCTCGGTACTTCTGGGTAATGAAGTCTCTCCTCTGCTCAGCTGAAGCATCGCAGTCCAACTCCTCTGATGGAGGCAGACGAGCCGCCCAAAAGTCATTGGCCCGGTCGTTCCCCAGCATGATGAACAGCTGACACACAGACATGCAGTGAGTACAGCTGTGCTGCAGGTTCTGCTGCTCAAAGCACCAAAGAAGGACTATTCTCACCTGGACGATCTCGTTGCTCCACACGCTGGTGTCCAGTTTCAGGCTCTGAACTTTGGAGACCATCGTCCCCAGACTTCTGTGTTGCCCTGGACACACACACACACACGCAGGCTGTTACACCTGGGGTCCGTTTCATAAAGCAGCTTCAGTGAAACTCTGAGGATGCTCAGCCTGAAATGAGGCAAACCTCCAGTTAACTGTTTCAATAAGGAGGGTAGTTAAATCTGAGGTAGAGGAGTGAGTTAAACCGGTTTCATAATGCTGAGTTACCATGGTAACCATGGTAGTCTGTGAACATCACTTGAGTGTCAGAGAGTTTGTCTCTCATTCATTCATCCACATCAGACCCGTTTAGACTAAGTGAATGATGATCAGCTGACATGTTCTTTCATTAGATAAGATTAAACTATTAATCCCAAAGGAAATCCTTGAAAAGATCACGGTCTTGATGAGGTCTTGATTTTTTTTATATTCCAATGACTTCTTAAGCTGAACTCCTTCTATGCCCGGTTTGAGGCCAACAACACCACACCTGCTGTGAGGCTGCCTGAGGACCCTGACGGACACCCTGCAGTCCCCACATGCTACACGGTGACCCATTCCCAAGGAAGCCCCCACTACATGCCTGAATGACTACCGCCCCACTGCACTAACCTCCACCATGAAGCGCTTTGAGCGCTTTGAGGTCAGGACACACACCTGCTCCTCGCGTCCTGACTCCCTCGACCCTGGTCAGCTTCACCTCATCCACACTGACGCTGAGCACTGCTGGCCCTCAAGGCTGTGTTCTCAGCCCTCTCTACACCCTGACGACCAGTGCCACCCTGAAGTGGGCGGATGGTACCACCATCCTGGGTCTCATCACCCACAATGATGAGACCGCCTACAGAGAGGAGGTCCTACCTGGAAACATGGTGCCAGGAGGTAATGGCTGTGCTAAGCAAAAACTCACACATTTGTCTCTCGGGACAAAAAGCGCCCATTGAAAACCATTGAAAGTGAAAATAACGCAGTCCTTCATGCTGAATGTGCTCCTCCAAAGGACTGAATGTGTGAATGTGAGGCTGTAAAATCATTCAGTCCACAAACTCTGAGGCTGTGTACAGGAAGAGCAGCCTGTCCGTCCTGAGGAGACTCGGGTCCTTCAGTGTCTGCAGCAGGATGCTCCACACGTTCTACAGTCTGTCATGGCGAGCACCATCTTCTTTGCTGTGGTGTGCTGGGGATAAGGCATCAAAGCAAAGGACGCCAACAGACCGGACAAACTCACCAAAGAGGCGGGGTCTGTTGTTTAAGCTCGCCAACCTGGAGGAGGCGGCGAGGGACAGAGTGCTGGCTAAACTGCTGTCAATCATGGACAGCCCCTCCAACACTGTGGACAGACTGAAGCAGCTTCAGCCACAGACTCCTGCTGCCCCGCGGCTCTAAGGACCGGGACAGGAAGTCCTTCCTGCCGTCCGCCTCAGACTGTATAACTCCTCTGTGACTGTCAGAGCTGAGCTCACTGACTCGGCTGAAGCCTCATCTCAGCTTCAGACTGCTCAGTTACAGTAACTGTGTTTTATCTTCTATCTTCTTTATCTGCTTCATGTGTGTCTGTGTGTGTGTGTGTCTGTGTGTGTCTGTGTGTGTGTGTGTGTGTGTGTGTTCACTTTCTTCTTCTGTTGTTGCTGCCATGTGCCTGTATGTGTATATAAGAGTGTTTGCTTGTGTTTATTGTATTTGGATATGCTGCTGCTGTCTCTCTGTCTGTCTCTCTGTCTGTCTGTCTGTCTGTCTGTCTCTCTCTCTCTCTGTCTGTCTGTCTGCCTGTCTCTCTGTCTGCCTGTCTGTCTCTCTGTCTGTCCGCCTGTCTCTCTGTCTGTCTGTCTGCCTGTCTGTCTCTCTGTCTGTCCGCCTGTCTCTCTGTCTGTCTGTCTGTCTGTCTCTCTGTCTGTCTGTCTGTCTGTCTTTCTGTCTGTCTGTCTGTCTGTCTGCCTGTCTGTCTCTCTCTGTCTGTCTGCCTGTCTCTCTGTCTGTCTGTCTGTCTGCCTGTCTGTCTCTCTCTCTGTCTGTCTGTCTGTCTGCCTGTCTCTCTGTCTGTATGTCTGTCTGTTTGCCTGTCTCTCTGTCTGTCTGTCTGCCTGTCTCTCTGTCTGTCTGTCTGTCTGCCTGTCTGTCTCTCTCTCTGTCTGTCTGTCTGTCTGCCTGTCTCTCTGTCTGTATGTCTGTCTGTTTGCCTGTCTCTCTGTCTGTCTGCCTGCCTGTCTGTCTTTCTGTCTGTCTGTCTGCCTGTCTGTCTCTCTCTGTCTGTCTGCCTGTCTCTCTGTCTGTCTGTCTGTCTGTCTGCCTGTCTGTCTCTCTCTCTGTCTGTCTGTCTGTCTGCCTGTCTCTCTGTCTGTATGTCTGTCTGTTTGCCTGTCTGTCTCTCTCTCTGTCTGTCTGTCTGTCTGCCTGTCTCTCTGTCTGTCTGCCTGCCTGTCTGTCTGTCTGTCTGTCTGTCACTCAATGAGGAACTCGAGCACTTTACCATCTACAGGTCATGACTTCATCAGCGGTCGCCTTTCACTGCAGTCTGTCCCAACATAATCTAGTGGTTGTCCTGGTGATTGGGCGTCATTATGACATCACTGGAGGAGGTCCTACCTGCACAGTTCTTGCAGATGACCACACACAGGTTGATGGAGGCCCAGTCAGGGTTCAGGGCTTTGCAGTCGGCACACATCCGGTTGGACCGGTTGGACCAGATCTTCTCAGCTACCTCATAATCAGACAGCGTCTCTGCAATCGCCTCCTGCAGCGCCTCCATCCAGTCCCGCTTGTCCCGGTCCGAGTCTGCTGTGAAGCTGAGGGGTGCAGCAGAGGTCGTCACAGCAACATTTGAGCAGCAGAAACAGGCTGTAAAGACACTTCTGCAGAGCTGACTGATCAGCGTACCTGAAGGTTTTGTATGGCGTGATGAGGTCGAAGCTTTTGTGTTTTCCGTCTCTGATCGTTGCACCTCGAGCTTCGATCACAGTGATGCCGATCCCATTACGGAAACACTGCAGACAGAAGTGCTCAGGGTCACAGGGTCAGCAGGCCGCCCCTTCAGTCCAACAGATGCTGTTTCAGTTGTTACTTCCTGTTTCATTGTGCCACCTCTGCTCACCTGCTCGCTCTTGTAGAGCCAGATCTGATCCGTGTTGATGGCAGCATAAACTTTGGACTTGGTGCCCTTCAGTTCCAGCGCTCCGTGCTTCTGGCAGTGAGATCCTGGACCGAAGCGCCGACGACCAAACACCAGTTGATCTCTGACATGCTCCTGCAGCGTGGACACCCAGCGCCGCCGCAGAACTGGAACACAACCCCACGTCTGTTCAGTGTCCGCCTAAAACTGCAAATTCATGTGTGTGTGTGTGTGTGTGCACGTGTCACACCTTCATTATCAGTCCTAAACACAAAGATACGCTGACTCGTCACAATTTCAAACTTATTGTCTTTGGCCAAGCGGGCCATCTGGATGGCAGCCAATGGGATCACTCCTTTAGGATAGACGTCCTGAAACACCAAGGACCAAACCAATCAATCAATCAATCAATCAATCAATCAATCAATCAATCAATCAATCAATCAATCAATCAATCAATCAATCAATCAATCAATATCACTGTATGCTGGTGGTTTTAAATTAAGGATGTGCATGGACTGACTGGGAAAACGAGAAGTAAAGCCTGAACGCTGAAGAACATGAAGCATACCTTCTCGCTGCCGAAGTACATCAGAGTTTTGCCATCAAACTTCACATATCGCTTCTGGAAAACGTAGTTCCTGGAAAACAGAACAGATGAACGGCGAGGCACCGACGGCAACAGATCAGACATCAGCAGCACACAGCAGCTCAACGAAGAAGCAGAGAAAGGAGACCACACACACCGAGAGGAGGAGGAGGAGCAAGAACAGGAGAGGAAGGTGATGAGGCAGCTCCTCAGGAAGGAGGAGACACAAGGAGGAGCAGAGAGGAGGAGACGCAGCAGGACAACAACTGCTGAGCTCTGACCTCTGATGAACACACAGGAGGACAGAGAAGCATGAGAGGAAGCTCCACCTGATCCAGGTGTGTGAAGCAAGCACACCCAGTCTGCATGAGACCAGCAGCATAAACACACCCCTGTGGAGACAGCTTGTCCAGCCAGCTGCTGACGATGGGCGGGGCTCTCTCAGTCAGGGAGGTGTAGCTGGCGTACGGGGAGATGGTCAGGTCCTCATCAGCCTCTGAAGTGTGGTGGGGCAGGGAGAGGCAGCGGAGGGGCGGAGCTTCTCCGACGGTGCTATAACCCTGTGAATCTCCGCAGTGACGAGCCTGAGACAAGCGCTTCGTCCAGGAGAGCTTGTGACACCTGATGGTAAAAAACACATTATGGACATACTGCAGCGAAGGCCGCTCACAGCTGGATGCAGCTGCTTACCCATGATCCTCTGGGACTCTGTCCTCGTCTTTTCGGCTCTCTCTCCCCTCTGCTGTCTTCTCTCTCTGCAGGACAGATTATTCGGTCACGTCTGGAGACAACATCCACTGAGGAGACGTCACATTAGCTGGCTTGTCTCACCTCGCTGCTGTGTGGACGTCTCACAAAAACCGTCTCACAGTACGGGCTGATGTCGTCATCTGGGTCTTCTGTGGACGCTGTTCAACAAACACACTGAGCTTTAAGACCTCATGACTATCTCTGCACCGAGGGGCTGCTAATGTCTGAGGGACCTCACCTCTGGTCGAGCCGGAAGAGTTGTTACTTATAGTGCTGCCGCTGAAAACACACACAGACACACACACACACAGACACAGAGAAACACACAAACACACACACAGACACACACAGACACACACACACAGACACACACAGACACACACAGACACACACACACAGACACACACAGAGACACACAGAAACACACAGAGACACACACAGACACACACACAGAAACACACAGAGACACACACACACAGACACAGAAACACACACACAGACACACACAGACACACACACAGACACACACAGAGACACACAGAAACACACAGAAACACACAGAGACACACACAGACACAGAAACACACACACACAGACACAGAGAAACACACAGACACACACACAGAGACACACAGACACACACACAGACACACACAGACACACACACACACAGACACAGAAACACACACACACAGACACACACAGACACACACACACACAGACACACACAGACACACAGAGACACACAGAGACACACACAGACACAGAAACACACACACACAGACACAGAGAAACACACAGACACACACACAGAGACACACAGACACACACACAGAAACACACAGAGACACACACACACAGACACAGAAACACACACACACAGAGAAACACAGACACACAGACACAGAGACACACAGACACACACACAGACACACACACACACAGACACACACACAGACACACACAGACACACACACACAGACACACACAGACACACACACACACAGACACACACAGAGACACACACAGACACACACAGACACAGAAACACACACACACAGAGAAACACACAGACACACAGAGAAACACACACAGAGACACACACAGAAACACACAGAGACACAGAAACACACACACACAGACACACACACAGACACAGAAACACACACACACAGACACACACAGACACACACACACACAGACACACACACACACACACAGACACACACACAGACACACACACAGACACAGAAACACACACACACAGACACACACAGACACACACACACACAGATACACACACACACAGGTGAATGGAGGAGATCCAGTGAACCACATCTATGTGTATTTTTCCAGAGACCCACCTGTTCCTCGTCAGGGTCCTGTCCAGAGTCTGCCTGGGTGGAGTTGGAGGAACCTGGCTGTACTGGCCTTTCCCTCCGTTGGGGGCAGGAGAACTGGGCAGAGTACCCCAGTAGATCTCATTGGACACCATCTCCATCCCCCCTCCTCCGTGAAGCCCAGTGGGCGGGGATCCAGAGAGCCTGTCGGCACCACCGGGACAGGACATCGAAGAGGACCGACGTTGCTCCGAGGAAACGGGTGAATACCAAGGCAGAGACCCCTGCAGCATGGCGGGGAGGACCCCACGGTTCAGTCGAGGGGGAACAGGGGGTATCACACTGCCGCTGTCTGACAGAGACAAGCTGCGACTGGGCCTGGTCCTCCCTGCCCGGCCCGCTCTTTGACCGGACACCGCGTGGTCTTGGTTGTCAGGTGTAGACGTGTCCTCTGAGGTCAGACCCTCAAGCACATTGAAACAAATGGACTCCTGGGAAAGCCTCCTGGGCTGAACAGGGTCGGCTGAGGGACAGAAGTGGATGGGTGCGGTCCTGCGGCGATTGAAGACTGTTCTGGGTTTAGGAATCGGTTTGACCACCGCTTTGCTGCTGTCAGTGTTTGTCAGCATGGCGGTGAGGTTCGGAGCTGAAACGTTCCTTAAGGCCTCAAAGTTACCTGGTCCACCCCACGGGCCAAAAGGCGTGGCAGCGTTAGCTCGCTCTAAACAAAGGTCTGTCGCTGGCGGACGGTGCTCATGCAGCAGATCTGCTTTCTGACCGTCTGTTCTCTGAAGGTGAGCGACCAGTCGTAGGATTCTCTTCCTGTGTCCTGTGGCCGTTACTCCCAGACTGACCAAGGCGTCATGATCCAGGTGTGTGAAGTCTCTAGCTAGCAGGAGGCTGGCTCGACGGAAGGTGTCCAAGTATCTGCAGTGATAAGTGCAAAGTAAATCCAGAACATCCTGTTTAGGGCTACAGTTTGTTCACAGAGAGACAGAAAAACATATGAAGGTCATTGCTCTTAGTGAAGACATGTGCTGATTGGTGGATGAGTGGGTGTGTTCTGGTAGGGTGGTGAGGTGTTGAAGCAGTGTCACAGTCTTCCAGTGTTCAGGGACATGAGCTTTAAATGTGGGAGGTGAGGGGTTAATGTCTCTGCTCTGACCTCTCGAGGTGGATGGCTGACAGCAGCGTCTCAACCGGCGTGCTTCCATCCAGCGAAGCCATGATGACCAACATGGAGTCTGGACTGGGCGGGGTGTCCTCCACCTGCAGGAAACACTCGGGCCATCACTGACCTACAGCAGGGACAGACAGCAGCTGTCCATCTGAAGGAGACAGAGACCGACAGTCACTCTGTGTGTGATCATATGTAATTATGAAACTCTTCATCCACTTCATGACATCATCAGCAACCGTGTGCTGTCCTGACAGCTGTGGACTTTGACCTCCGGAGGTCACGAGTCGACCAAAACCACAGAGGAAAAACCATGATGTCAGTTCCTGTTCCTGTGTCTGCAGCAGGATGACCTCTGACCTGTGGGGGGGGCAGGTGATCAGATGTACAGAGACAGTTAAATAACACCCAGCTGACCTCGGACACACAAAGACATTCCAGCCCCCCCACACACACACACACAGACACACACAGGATGGAGGGAGTGCCAGCAGCTCAGGGGAGGCCCGTGACTGAGCAACTGAAGAACTGTTACCTTGTGCAGCAGTGTGTGTGTGTGAGAGTGTGTGTGTGTGTGTGTGAGAGAGAGAGTGTGTGTGTGTGTGTGTGTGTGTGAGAGAGAGAGTGTGTGTGTGTGTGTGTGAGAGAGAGAGAGTGTGTGTGTGTGTGTGTGAGAGAGAGAGTGTGTGTGTGTGTGTGTGTGTGAGAGTGTGTGGTGTGTGTGTGTGTCTGTGTGTGTGTCTGTGTGTGTGTGTGTGTGTGTGTGTGTGTGTGTGTCTGTGTGTGTGTGTGTGTGTGTGTCTGTGTGTGTGTGTCTGTGTGTCTGTGTGTGTGTGTGTGTCTGTGTGTGTGTGTGTGTGTGTGTGTGTGTGTGTGTGTGTGTGTCTGTGTGTGTGTGTGTGTCTGTGTGTGTGTGTCTGTGTGTGTGTGTGTCTGTGTGTGTGTCTGTGTGTGTGTGTCTGTGTGTGTGTCTGTGTGTGTGTGTGTGTGTGTGTGTGTCTGTGTGTGTGTGTGTGTGTCTGTGTGTGTGTGTCTGTGTGTCTGTGTGTGTGTGTGTGTCTGTGTGTGTGTGTCTGTGTCTGTGTGTGTGTGTGTCTGTGTGTGTGTGTGTGTGTGTGTCTGTGTGTGTGTGTGTTTCCTCTGCAACAGTTTGAAGGACATCACTCACACTGTTTTCATTGTTTGTTACAGTGACA
Source organism: Parambassis ranga (assembly GCF_900634625.1). Taxonomy (NCBI): domain Eukaryota; kingdom Metazoa; phylum Chordata; class Actinopteri; family Ambassidae; genus Parambassis; species Parambassis ranga. Next base: position 24,348,817 of record NC_041031.1, on the reverse strand, counting down.
GTGTAAAACACTGAAGGAAATCTGACTGTGAACTAAAAATAACACACACACACACACACACACACACACACACACAGGTCAGCAGCGTCCAGCTGGAAGACAAAGGCCGTGGAGGAAGTGAGTCACAGCGGCTTCCTCCTGTCGACCTCCTTCCTCCTCCAGACTCGGGCAGCTTCACATAAACCAGCTTCTGTTCTGCCACGTACCCTCATCTGATCTGCCTCACAGCGGGGGTCCAGCCTGTCGGGACCAGTCCCCACAGTTCGCATCATAATCTAGCATTTTCCATTCATACACAGCAGCTGCTTCTTCTACAGACTGACCCACAAACCATATGCAAAGAGAAGCATCCCACTGAACACGCTCAGAGCACAGAGCTCAGACCACCACATCCAGGCCTTTCTGAAGCTACAACAAACCAGCAGAGGTCAGGAGAGCTCCGCGGAGGACAGCGGACTGAAGAGGACACATGTTTACCAGAGCTGCAGACAGAGAGCTGAGAGGTTCATCCACATGAATGAACCCTGCTGCTCTCATCAATACATCAGGTGACTGTGTGAGCTCCACCTGACTGGGTAAAGGACTCAGAGCACCAGGTCCTCAGTCCCCGGGTCGGCTGTGTCCACACAATGGAGCAAAGGTTCTATGAGTTCTTCGACGACATGCCGCTGCTCCTCCAGTTCTGTTTAGAACAGGAAGTGACTTCTTTGGGCCTGCTCTGGGAGCCTGAAGCTTGAGGATTTTAGTGGCAGGAAACTGGTGAAGGCTGCAGATAAAGAGTGAGGAAACACAGCAAGAGGATACAGACACTCCCATCCCACTTCCACCGAGAAACCAGACCACGCTGCTGAGATTCACTGCAGTAATGTTAGATCCACACACTGGAAGAGCAGAACCCAGGGACAGTCTGCTCAGAGCCATGCCGTGTGTCCAGCTGTGCGGCTGCATAATGCTCATTTTCTGTCCTGATCAAACCTCACACTGAGGAGGTAACACTGACTGACATTCACACGCCGCATGGCCCAGATACAGTCACATGACAAAACATTTCACAGTGTGAAGCAGAACAAGAACTGAAAGCAGCGCCTTCTGATCGGCCTTCTCCGGCTCATCAGTGTCTGGTCCTGTCGACCGCAGCAGAACACAACACAGGACACAGCTGTCCTTCAAACACACACTCAGGATGTCCTGCGAGCATCTTTAGTCTTCACTTATAATGATGATGTTTGCAGCCTTCATATCATGTGACCTCATCGACTCATCACTGTGATCTGTTGTAAATCATGACGAGCAGCCTGACAGTCAACACTCAGGGCGTACAAAGCTCACAGCGGAAATGCAGTCTGACCCGGTCTGAGTGTGACCCAGGGTGTGTCATTGTCTGTGTGTGTGTGCTCGGCTGACACCAGAACAGCATCTTGGTCCAGCCTCGCCCCCTCTGCTCCCTGAACACCACACACACCCTTTCCTCCCCTCCCACCCTGTCTTCTGTCTTCTCACCAGCAGCTCAACGCCCTGTGGGCTAACAGGAAGTGCTCTTGTTGATACGGGGTTCTCCTCTGCGTTCACCTGGGGGCCCAGACAGGCCCCGCCCACTTCTGAGCAGTGAGACAGTCGCACGTGTGATCGTGGTCACGTGTTCGACGGGGACAGGTGGAGACGCAGAAGGAGGAGTCAGGGTCAGCGAGCGAGGCCGTAATAACAGTGAGGCTCTATTGTACCGAACAGAGGCTGATTGTTCCCTGTGACAAGAAACTCACACTCACACTGACTCACACAGACACACACTCACACACACAGACACACACAGACACACACACACTCACAGACACACACAGACACACACACACTCACAGACACACTCACACAGACACACTCACACAGACACACACACGCTAGGGAGGCTGAGCTGTGTGACTGTGGGCTTCCTGCTGTCACTGTGTTCTGGTTTTATCTGAGACAGAAGAATTATTCAGCCAATCACTAAGCTTTACACTGCATCATGTGACTGTCTGATGGCACTGTTGAAAAACCTGCAGGTCACATCTGTAGGCCTCAGTGCTGGCACCTTACGAACACGGGGACGCCTCTGGACCGCTGAGCTCTGCACCAGGGAGGACGTCAGAGCTCCAGCAGCAGCTGCTGACGAGCGCCACGCCTTCATGACCACAGGCGGCGTTCTGTGCGAGGGACGTCAGAGCCAAGAAGTCCCCGCTGCACTCGAATGCACCATGTAGCCCGTGTGACACCAATACTGACACATGCATGAGCCAAGGCCCACCTCCAACCAGATCCTGGACAACAGGAGGGCATTGATAAGCTGAGCATTAAGACATCACCTGATCAGGACCGTCAGGTCCCCGAGGACTTCACATCTGACAGGTGTGATGGATGCTGCTGTTCCGCCCTGTCCAATCAGAGCTCAGATCAGTAAACAGAGGTCGTTACATCACAGCCGTTTGTTTCTCAGGAGGAAGACAGCCGGCCCCACTTCCTGTTTCACCCTCACAGGAGGACTGACTGATGATGTAACTGGCTCTGTTTGCCTGTCTACAGGCGTGTGTGACGTCACACTGACGTGACACCTTCAAAACACCTGAAGAAGAACTCACAGCTCCCTGCAGACTCCTTCCAAAGAAGAGGAAGAAGGGTCTCACTGCACTGACATCATGCTGACATCACATCTACATCACAGCACCTGTCCAGGTGGACCTCTGACCAGCAGCCTGCAGCTGGACCAGGGTCCAGTCCTGTCCCCTCGTGTGTCCTGTTTTATCTTGTCCCTCCGAGTCCAATCATGTCCCCTCTGAATCCTCTCCCGCCCCCCTCAGTGCCGTCCTAGTTCTCTGTGACTCTCCTAGTTCCTCATGCTAGGTCGGTCTCCCGCGCAGTCCAACAGCACCGGGGACGGGACCGGAGCAGGCGGTGTTAGGAGTCCATCCGCAGGGCGCGCTGCTTCCTGCGGGTCTCGGACTGAGATCAGCTCTCAGTTTGGGGAAAACACAGATTTAAAGTCTCACCTTGGCCTGGTTAGTCCTCGGATCCGGTCCAGTCTGGCTCGTGCTGTCTGTTACCGTCTCTGCAGGTTTCGGTGGAGAGAAACGTCCGTGGAATCCGGAGCGGCTCTCAGACACGGAGGAACCTCCGGGAGGAGAAACTCCGCTCTGAGCCGAGGCAGCAGCTGACGGCAACAACCACTGCGGCGACTTCCGGTCACTTTCACAATAAAAGTCAGAGCGGACAAATGAAACAACAATCAACACATGTTCTAAAGGAAAACACAACACGATCACACAACACGATCACACACGAACAGAGTGTGTGTCCGTCGCATTTATTCAAACAACATGAAAGTGTTGTTTTAATGAGGGCGCAACACAGACAGGGCCTTTATTCTGAAGTCTGTGTGTGTGTTTCTGTGTGTGTGTGTGTGTTCAGTGTGTGTGTGTGTTCAGTGTGTGTTCAGAGTGTGTGTGTGTGTTCAGTGTGTGTTCTGTGTGTGTGTGTGTGTTCAGTGTGTGTTAGTGTGTGTTCAGTGTGTGTGTGTGTGTTCAGTGTGTGTTCATTGTGTTCTGTGTGTTCAGTGTGTGTTCAGTGTGTGTTCTGTGTGTGTGTGTGTGTTCAGTGTGTGTTAGTGTGTGTGTGTGTGTTCAGTGTGTGTTCAGTGTGTGTTCATTGTGTTCTGTGTGTTCAGTGTGTGTGTGTGTGTGTGTGTGTGTGTTCTGTGTGTGTTCTGTGTGTGTGTGTGTTCAGTGTGTGTTAGTGTGTGTGTGTGTTCAGTGTGTGTTCAGTGTGTGTGTGTGTGTGTTCAGTGTGTGTTCATTGTGTTCTGTGTGTTCAGTGTGTGTTCAGTGTGTGTGTGTGTGTGTTCAGTGTGTGTTCATTGTGTTCTGTGTGTTCAGTGTGTGTTCTGTGTGTGTTCTGTGTGTGTTCTGTGTGTGTGTGTGTGTTCAGTGTGTGTTCTGTGTGTGTTCTGTGTGTGTGTGTGTGTTCTGTGTGTGTTCAGTGTGTGTTAGTGTGTGTTCAGTGTGTGTGTGTGTGCGTTCAGTGTGTGTTCTGTGTGTGTTCAGTGTGTGTTCAGTGTGTGTGTGTGTGTGTGTGTTCAGTGTGTGTTCTGTGTGTGTTCTGTGTGTGTGTGTTCAGTGTGTGTTAGTGTGTGTGTTCAGTGTGTGTTCTGTGCATGTTCAGTGTGTGTTCAGTGTGTGTTCAGTGTGTGTTCAGTGTGTGTTAGTGTGTGTGTGTTCAGTGCGTGTTCAGTGTGTGTTAGTGTGTGTGTGTTCAGTGTGTGTTCTGTGCGTGTTCAGTGTGTGTTCAGTGTGTGTTCAGTGTGTGTTCTGTGTGTGTTAGTGTGTGTTCAGTGTGTTCAGTGTGTGTTAGTGTGTGTTCAGTGTGTGTTCAGTGTGTTCAGTGTGTGTTCAGTGTGTGTTCAGTGTGTGTTAGTGTGTGTTAGTGTGTGTTCAGTGTGTGTTAGTGTGTGTTAGTGTGTGTTCAGTGTGTGTTAGTGTGTGTTAGTGTGTGTTCAGTGTGTTCAGTGTGTGTTAGTGTGTGTTAGTGTGTGTTCAGTGTGTTCAGTGTGTGTTTTGGATGTCAGGCTTTAACCAATGAGCTGCACACATTACAGTTTTTTCTGATTGCTTAAACACTATCATTGATTCTTATAGCACAATTTCTAAAACTATTAATAGTTATATTAAAATCTCTCACTGAGTTTACAAAGCTAAAAGCAGCTTTACACTCAGTTTGCACTTTTGTAACACACAAGTTGCAATTGTATAAATATAATCCACTTCACAACATCTTTGTGCTGAACTGTAAACACAACTCACTGCTTTACACACAACTTCTGATCAACACACTCCTAGTCAAACTACACACATGTATGGCTGGTGTTTACACTGCTTTGCCAACTGTCTGGCTACACTGTCACATGTGAGAACTGTTTTACATCATTAGTTCACTTTGCAATCAGCACGAGCTGTAAATAAGACACAGGTAAGCTTCAGTGTGGAGAACAATGGAGGGAGGAGAAGACTGAGAAGAGAGAGAATTAGAGGAGGAAGAGGACATGAGGAAGAGGAGGAAGAGGAAGAGGACGAAGACTAGGAGGTGGGTTTAGAGGAAGAGGAGGTGAAGAGGAAGGAGGAAGGGTAAGAAGAAATAGAATTACTGATGTCATCAGAGCTACAATAGTGGATCATGTGATCAACCATGGAATGACCCTGAGGGAAGCTGGACGGGTTCAGCCTGAGCCGCTACACTGTAGCAAGCATCATAAGGACATATTGATGAGAATGGGTTAGTACAGTTCCCTCACACTAAGTTTTTTCTGATTGCTTTTTGGCTATTTGTGCAAAACTCTACACAGACGTCCTGTGTGGACTGAAGGGCCGAAGCTAAATGAAGTCTTTAACTCTGCTGCTGGATCAGAAGTGTGATGACCTCGCTGCCTTCACTGTATTTATCTGCAGCTGAAAAGCTAAACATGATGACAGCATCCGCCATTTTGCCCGGACACATCCAGCCGCAGCCGATACCGTCACTGTGGGACGGGTGAGACACCACTCGGTGCAGGTGAGTGTTTCTACACAGACTCTTTGGTGGAGTCAGTGCAGAATGGAGGAAGCACTGCTGGACACTGCGTCCTGTCCCCTCAGCAGTAAGAAGCTGGACAGTGGTGGAGTTTCCTCTTCACCAGCCAAACAACAATCAGAGGTCTGCAGACAGGAAACAGGAAGCGCCTGAGACAATACAGCGCCGCCAGGATCCGGAGTCCAGCTGCATTTTCAGCACCGCAGGAGGAAGCGTGAAGTTCTCCTCATCAGGGCAAGAAGACGGCGAGGCTCAACACCTCAGGGTCTGCACAGTCCAGAATGTCCACTCAGAGTCCACAGAGAGACATACTTTATTGATCCCCACACAGACTATTGACTATTGATCCTACAGAGACTAGTCAGAGTCCAGACAACACGTGTGTATCTTGTGTAAAAATGGAAAGCAGAGTGAAGGATTGTGTGTGTTGTACTGTGTGTTTGTGGAGCACTGGTCTCAGACCTCATGGTTATACCGAGACGTTCTTGCATCGTAGTAGATCTCAGGGTCTACTGCAGCAACAGAAGGTCTGTTTGATGCTGCTGCATCAGTGCTGGGTTGTGCTGCTGAGGTGGAGGTGATGGGATGATTTGCAAGGGTGGGACTGAGGAATCTCAGCAGGGGGGTGTGTGACGGCCGAATAACATAACATGAAATGATATCAATGGAAATCCTACAGATGGAGGATGTAATGAGCTCATCTGTCCACAGGGCGGAGCTGCAGCATCACACAGAGAGTCAGCAGATCCACAGTCCCGTGTCAGAGCCTTTTTGGTCTAGGACAGGACAAGAATTATTGATCAGGCTGTCTTATTGATCCAGAAAGTGAAACGGAGCAAACACTGGATGCTGAAGGGACATGATTCATGTACATCATCAGACACCAACTTATGGATTTGGGTTCCAATCTGATTTTGTTTATCAGAGAACACTTGGTGAGCCATTTGTAAAGCTTCGGGACTCCGGCGAACCGCAGTAACTTATCCCCAAATGGAGAAAACATGGAACAGTGGTGAACCTCCCCGGCCGGCCGACCAAAATGACCCCAAGAGTGCAGCGACGACTCACCCAAGAGGTCACCAAAGACCCTGCAGGCCCCACTCGCCTCAGTAAGACCAGTGTTCATGACTCCACCATAAGAAAGAGACTGGGCAACAATGGCCTGCACGGCAGAGCTCCAAGACCAGCTCCACTGCTGAGCAGACGGACCATGAAGACTGGGATTGGTTTTGCCAGAAATCATCTTGAAGGCTTCAGAGAACTGACGAGACAAAACCTTCAGAAAAGGTTCTGAAGCTGAACACACTTGCAGGTCCACCTCTGAAATGACTTTGGAGTGGGCCGGTCAAAGTCCGACCTGAATCCTTAAAAAGGCGGTTCATGCTGGAAACCCTCCAGTGTGGCTGAACTACAAACAGCTCTGTGAAGATGAGCGGGCCCAGTCCTTCCCAGCGCTGGAACAGACTCACCTCCAGTTATCAGAATACAGTCGCTGTAAGAGGGCCCCGACCTGTTACCAGGGTTAGGGGGCCATGCAGGCCTGGATACACCTCCATGCAGGAACTGCTTGTTTACATTTGTTTGATGATCTGAAACATTTAAGTGTGACAAACACACAAAGAAGGACTCACACGTTTCCACAGCTGTGTGTATTGATGACCTAGTTCACAGTCCTTTATTCATGTATGATCTAAACATTAACACACATTAGGTTATTCAGAATGTTACAAACAGAAGCTTTATGAACGCTTTGCAGCTCCTCTAACATTTAACCTGAACAGAGGCTTCATCAGAACATCTGGAAAACTCTGTGAGCTGCTGATGGCGGCCGCCGTGTTTGTCCAGGGAGAAGAGAGAATTTTCAGCGGAGGTCTGGGAACTCTGTGGTGAACAAGGCCGCCGTCAGGAACAGTTCCATGCTGTCAGCCTGATGCGTTTCCATCATCACTCTGTCTTCACACCACCACACAGCGAAGCAGAGGGACGGATGCTCCTGCTGCAGCTTCAGGCCTCCTCGTCCTCACTGTGGTTTGTCTTCTCCTCGCTTACGGCACTCTCGTCAATGTTCTCCAGAGAGTCGGCGCGCTGCACTGTCAGCTCTGACACGCTGATGCACGGCAGCGTGTTCTGCTCCGGAAACATCCAGGGCTTCAGGGTCGGGTTGTGTTTCCTCTTCCAGTCCGGGTACTTCAGAGACGCCTTGTAGATCTTCCTCATGGCCTGAGAGGACAGACACAGTGAGACAACACAGGGAGAGATGGTGGACTCTAAGTGACTCTAATAGAGGAAAAGATTTTACCTTGGGAGCCACAAACTGAGAGACTCTGTTCACCACCCACTTTGGTAAAGACCCTGCAGACACAGAGGACAACAGAGGACTGAACGTCTTGTCATGTGAGGAGACATTGTTTGAAATATCTGTGTGAGGACTGTCTCATCTCACCTCTGGGGTCCACCTGTGTCAGGTAGTAGAGGGTGGAGCTGCTGGCTCCGTTGGATTGGATCAGGTACCCGGTCAGCAGAGACACAGCTCGGACATAGTCCTTCTTTGGAGGATGTTGCTATGGAGACAGGAAGCAGTGTTCAGTGTGATGTTCTACATTTCAGTGTTGCCTTGGACGATTTGTTGACGTTGTGTTTCAGCCCTGCAGCACTGCTGACCGGGTGTTTGACGGAGTAGTTGATGATCAGGTAGTCATTGCCCAGTGGAAGCCACGACCTCATCGTCACAAAATCCCTGTTCTTCAGGGGGGTCGGGCATCTCCCTGCAACACACACACACACACACACACACACACACACACACACACACACACACACTCATTTCAGTTCAATAGCTTTAATCGACTGTGTATTTCATCAGACTGGGTTTCAGCTGTATCCTGAGGTGTTGATGGACACTGACAGGAATAATATCCAACGTCTGCGTTGACTGTCAGTCTGCCAATGTCATACGTGTCGATCATGTTGGTGTCCCACTTCTTGCGGTAGCTGGTGTCATGCAGGACGTCATACAGTGTCTCCGCTGTCACATCTTTGCACACTATCCTCATCTGAGAGACACAAACAAGAGGAGGTGTCAGAGAACTGGCCAGCTCTCAGCCATGCTCGCTGATTATTGATCAGTCATCCATATTGTCCTCTAAACAAACATTTATCTGCACAAAGCTGGGTCTGTGAATGCTGTAATCCCCTACCTGACCACTAGAGGCCAGTTTTGTGCTCAGTAACCAGGCCAGCAGAGCTTCACTTTCTCTGCTCAGATCTTATCAGGTGTTCTGAGGTTTCAGCGATCGGCCTTCTAGTCCGCCCGCACACAGAACCTGCTTCTGACTTCTGACCCGTCTTTGGGAGCAACTACAGTCTTATTTGGAAAAGTGTGTCAGTGTCATCCCCAGCCTCATGAAACGTGATGACTGCAGCTCCACAGGAACCGCTTCACGTCCTCGGACAGTTCCTGTGCATCTTTAAGCACCGGCTCCTGCTCAGGGTTTCCTGGGGGTCAGGTTCTGGCTTTCTGTAAAGCGTCAGTTCTGACTGTAAAAGATGCTGTGATACAACTTAATCCCTATTTTAATTCAACTGAATTTACAACTTCAATACTTCACTGTTACACTCCTAACTGCTCGTTCTGAGGATTATTTGATTCGGTTTCTGACTCTTTTAGCAGAAGAACCTTCCTCAGCTTGAGCTTTCTCACTTTCCTCTGTGGGGTGGAGTTTGGGGACGGTCATGTGATCCAGCTGCTTACTGTAGGACGTCACTTTTTTCCACTGCTGTAATCTTACAGCGTCAGGCTCGGCTGAGCAGCAGTCATCAGATATTGTGCTGTAAAACAGTCCGTGTAACTCAATCAGCGGCTGCAGTGTGAATCATTCATAAAGCCTATTTGTATGTCCGTCACTCAGCGGCAGTCTGTCTCCGTCCTTCCAGAGGATTCGTCCAAACATCAGGACACAACAGACTTTTTTCCACTTGTGAAGTTATTACAAAAACACATATACAAGTTAAAGTCACTAAATGGAAGTCTTCTAGCATAAGGAGAATGCAATAACACATCCCTGTTCAGGCTCAGATGATCTCTGTGCTGCTTGAGGGTTGAACTGTGTTTCAGCTTAGATTAATCCTAATCCTCGGGCCGACAAATGTAAGGCTGGACCTGCGTCTTCATGTGATAAATGAGCAGGTAAACTCTGAAACATTTCTGTCTTCATCAGACACATCATCAGCTCCCCCGCTTGAATTATTCATGAGTTAGAAGAAGCGTCTCACTGCTCCAGTAGGACATTCTGAATTATTCAAACAGGAGACATCATCATCTTCATCATCAGAGTGTGTTCAAACACTTCCTCTGTCTTAACTTCCTTTAGTTTCCACTGTCATTTACATCCAGCGATGTCCAGGCGTTAGCTCTGTGAGGAGCTCCTGGGACTGCAGCTTCCCAGCATGCACTGCACCTGGCTGGATGAATTCAATATTGACCTTCGTCTTCACAGGTGTGAAACAGGCTGAGCAGGCTCTGAATAAATGTTTATTCTCAGTGTTGACTCACAGTTCCACAGAGACGCCGTCTGACTGTCATCAGCGGGAGGTCATGTGACCTGCGGCCCTGCTGTTTGTTCAGTTCCTCCTTGTTCCTGCTGTGCTGTGAATGCAGCAGCTCTCTTTACATTTCCCCTTTCTAATCCCACATATTTATCCTGTCTCATTACCCACAATGACCCATGGAGGGGTGTGGGAGGAAACAAGATCAGGACCATGATCACAAGAGGATCACAACTGTTACTGACATCAAGAGAATAAGCATCACCATTTGAAATGAAATATAATGGTCACATCACCAGACGGATCTTCCAGCAGGAACATGATCGGGAGGTCTCAGCTGTGTATCCCAGTAAATCCAGCTGAGCTTTGATTGTAAATAAAGTGGATGACATGATATTCATCCAGTTTCTGAACCCGCTTTGTCCTGAACTACAGGGTCAGGGGGGCTGGAGCCTGAGGTGGAGTATACCTACAGGTCACCAGTCGGACCTGAGTCTGAAGGACGTGCACTATTCATCAACACATTTTCTGTTAAGTATTAAATGATGTGAACAAACCTTCCAGAGTAACAGCAGAGGTGCTAGACTTGAAGCCTCTGAGTAAATGTCCATATTTATGTTGCCTGGCTGAGGCTCTAAACATCAGGAAACCCTGCAGAGCTCAGTGGGAAGCCACCTGTACCTGGGCCTGGTCTCACCTTCAGTTTCTGGACCGTCTTGCTCTCCTCCTCACAGCACCACACAGTCACCCCACCCTTATTGTAGCGGCTCGCCCATCCATCAGTGCTCAGACACTGGTCCTTGAAGGAGGAGAAGTCCGAGTCATCCGGGATCTGCACCGGCATCTCCGCTCAGCCACGAACTGCTTGCCGCTGAATTGACCCGTTTACATCAGCAGCCGCACCAGAGCCACACCGCCTGGTCCTTAGAGTGCCTGACAGGTCTGTGCCTAGGACTCTGTCCCAGGTTCTGTGATACCTGACAGGTCTGTGTCAAGTCCTGTGGAGCAGCTGAGGGGTCTGTCCTGGATTCTTTAAGGTTCCTGGCTGGTCTGCAGCAAGGTCTGTGCAGTAACAGGTGATGTTGCTCCTTTTATCTGCCTCCCCCTGCTGACTGTGAATGCAAAGATAGGAAGAGAGGAAGAGCTCTCACTCTCACTCAAACTGATCATGAAGGCTGGCTCTGTCATTGGCTGCAGACAAAACAGTGGTGGAGAGGAGGACACTGAACAAACTGTGATCCATCATGGATAACCCCCATCGCCCTCTCCACCCGTACTGGACAGACGGCGGACAGACAGCTTCACTGTCACACACTGCTACAGGAAATTCTGGAACAGAGTGACTCATCTCTCTATAGTCACTCTTTGGTGACTGACAGGCTGTGAAGTGTGCTGCCTTCAGGTGATCCTGTAAACATGAATGTTTCCTGAACTTCCAGAGCTTCTAAACAGGGCTGAAGCATGAGGTGAATGGCTGAGCATTCATCACTTCATTTCATTCAGTTACACAGGAAGTAAACCAGCCCTTCAGCAGACGTCTTCAGAAACTGACCGTCTAATCTCCTACAGCACCTGAAGGCATCAGAATCTGATACCTGTTGCTCAGGTGGAGCAGTGGGTGGAGCAGACAGATCAGGTGTCAGCAGCCTTTAATTTCCATCATGTAACTCAGTCTGCAATGAATCCGACACACAAAGAGGAGGATCAACACACACCACACACAGAACACAGGCTGTTTATAAAGTGCTCAACCACCTGAGGTCATGTGACAACATGTCACTTTGCATGATGGGACAAAAGCGCCATCTTGACAGGAATATGTACACCTTATCCACACTCTTGAGTTCTGCTTGCAGTTCACTTTATGGCCACAGGTGTCACTGTTAGGTAAGCTTTTAGACTTTTTGGAGGATAAGAGAGAACGTGATCCTCCACCAGATCCTTCTACAACACCACGGCTACATCAGCACTTTTAGGCAGTGTCTGCTGGAGTGGTGGAGTAACAGGGAAACAAACTGATGCTTCATTCTCCGTACAGACACAGCTGTGTCTGCGGGTGGAGCCTTATCTGCAGGTGGAGCTCTGTCTGCAGGTGGAGCTGTGTCTATCTGTCTGCAGGTGGAGCTGTGTCTATCTGTCTGCAGGTGGAGCTCTGTCTATCTGTCTGCAGGTGGAGCTTTGTCTATCTGTCTGCAGGTGGAGCTCTGTCTGCAGGTAGAGCTGTGTCTGCAGGTGGAGCTCTGTCTGCAGGTGGAGCTCTGTCTATCTGTCTGCAGGTGGAGCCGTGTCTGCAGGTGGAGCTTTGTCTATCTGTCTGCAGGTGGAGCTCTGTCTGCAGGTGGAGCTCTGTCTATCTGTCTGCAGGTGGAGCTCTGACTGCGGGTGAAGCTCTGTCTGTAGGTGGAGCTCTGTCTATCTGTCTGCAGGTGGAGCTCTGTCTATCTGTCTGCCTGCCTGCAGGTGGAGCTCTGTCTATCTGTCTGCAGGTGGAGCTCTGTCTATCTGTCTGCAGGTGGAGCTCTGTCTATCTGTCTGCAGGTGGAGCTCTGTCTGCAGGTGGAGCTCTGTCTATCTGTCTGCGGGTGGAGCTCTGTCTGCAGGTGAAGCTCTGTCTGCGGGTGGAGCTCTGTCTGCAGGTGGAGCTCTGTCTATCTGTCTGCAGGTGGAGCTCTGTCTGTGGGTGTGGAGCTCTGTCTGCAGGTGGAGCTCTGCCTGCAGGTGGAGCTTCGACACTTCCATCTCTTGGTTCATAAACTGCTGACAGCTTCCTGGATTGTTTACTGACTGTTGACTGTTGACAAGAATTTCCTTCAGGATTAATAAAGTTTTATCTTATCTTACTGACTGTTGACTGTTCACTGACTGTTCACTGACTGTTCACTGACTGTTGACTGTTCACTGACTGTTGACTGTTCACTGACTGTTCACTGACTGCTGACTGTTCACTGACTGTTCACTGACTGTTTACTGACTGTTCACTGACTGTTCACTGACTGCTGACTGTTCACTGACTGTTCACTGACTGTTGACTGTTCACTGACTGTTCACTGACTGTTGACTGTTCACTGACTGTTCACTGACTGCTGACTGTTCACTGACTGTTCACTGACTGTTGACTGTTCACTGACTGTTCACTGACTGCTGACGGTTCACTGACTGTTCACCGACTGTTCACTGACTGTTCACCGACTGTTCACTGACTGTTGACTGTTCACTGACTGTTCACTGACTGTTCACTGTTCACTGACTGTTCACTGACTGTTCACTGACTGCTGACTGTTCACTGACTGTTCACTGACTGTTGACTGTTCACTGACTGTTCACTGACTGTTCACTGACTGCTGACGGTTCACTGACTGTTCACCGACTGTTCACTGACTGTTCACTGACTGTTTGCTGACTGTTCACTGACTGTTTGCTGACTGTTCACTGACTGTTCACTGACTGCTGACTGTTCACTGACTGTTGACTGTTCACCGACTGTTCACCGACTGTTCACTGACTATTGACTGTTCACTGACTGTTCACTGACTGTTCACTGACTGTTGACTGTTCACTGACTGTTCACTGACTGCTGACTGTTCACTGACTGCTGACTGTTCACTGACTGTTCACTGACTGCTGACTGTTCACTGACTGTTTGCTGACTGCTCTCAGCTGGCACAGAGCACAGAGGAATACTTTCCAGCTTTTAAATGTTTTACAGGCGGAAAAGGTCTCAGCAGGTCAGAGGAGAAAACCCAGCTCAGACAAAGAGGTCACACACAGCCGCTAGCTGCCTGCACAACACACACAGACACACACACACACACACACACACACACACACACACACACACACACACACACACACACACAGACAGACACACACACACAGACACACACACCCCTTCATGTCTGCTGTACCACACAGCTGCTGCCCGCCTACAGGGAACAACCATGTGCCCCTGAAGCCACTGACGCTGTGGCTGAGCAGACTCAGGACCTTCCATGAGTGCATGCTGGATCTTCTAGCGGTCTGTTGTGGCACCGCCTGCTGTCACTGAGTGTTTATAGAGACGATGACGTTCAACAGCTGCTCAGCTTTGTGTCTCTGTGTCGCCTGCCAGCACAGGCGGTGTGTCTGGGTGTGCTGCTGCTGCTGTTGGTGATGGAGGTTTAGCCTGTTCAGTGATTTGAAGTCAGGGTGTTAAACGTCACAACAAAGCCTCTGTTTGTTTTAGCTCCACAGCTGCTCTTCATCTACAGAGAACAGATTCTATCAGACGCATGTGAACGCAACATCTTTGAAAGCTGATAAAAACATACACCTGGCAGTCCGAGCTTTTTACAGCTTGGTCCTGAAGTACAGCGAGGTGGAGGTCCTGAAGTACAGCGAGGTGGAGGTCCTGAACAGCATGAGTCCTCATGTATATGGAGGATATACATGCTGGAAGTGGCTCCTGGTGGGTGTGTAGTGTGAACTCTCCTCGGCCTTGTTTAATGAACTTACTACAGACATCTGACAACAAGAAGAGCAGCTGGATGCAGCAGTTCAGCGAGCCACACAGAACACACCCGCGATCAGAACCTTCAGCAGCACACATCAAGCTTCCATCTCTGAACAGAACACATAGTAACATTTCAGAGGTTACTTATTTAAGGACTGCTTCAGCAGAACCGACCTCCTTCTGACTGAGGCAGCATGAAGCAGCTGCTGACAGCCTGCTGACAGCCTGCTGTGGGGAAGCTGCCACAGTCCACAGCAGCAGTGACCTGACCATCAATACATGACGAACAGTTTCAGAATGACTGATTATTATCCTAATTAATCTAATCGATGAACTTTGCGTTTTTGTAACTCCTTAGGACCCCATTCACTCCAGGCTGTCTGCAGAGCGCCCCCTATGGGACCGCATGTTCTCTCACACTGGTTCAAATCAGTCATGTGCTGCGGACCTTCACAGCATTGAGGCTGATATTAATCATCAGATTGATCACAGATTAGCTCCGCATCAGCTGATCGATATTAACGCGCCCTGAAAGATTCGGTGGAACCGAGCCTCGAACCGAGGCAGCAGAACTTATTCCAACTCTGCACTTATTGTCGGGACTTTAACGTGAGCGTTGCTTCGGTAATCCGAGTGTCTCTTGGCGCCCCTCCTCCTCTCCTCCCCTCTCCTCTCCCTCCCCTCTCCTCCCCTCTCCCTCCCCTCTCCTCCCCTTCTGGTCTATAAATCGGACTCCCAGCGATCCAACAGGGAGCGCGGCGCGCGGAGAGAGAGAGAGGTGAAGCTGCAGAAGAAGAAGAGGAAGAGGAGCAGACCGAGCAGCCGCGGTTACAGTAAAAGCGAAGATGAAGGTGTGCGTGCTGGTTTTTTGTCTGTCTCTGGTTTTGACCTTCTGTGTGGCCCGGTCCCCGTACCAGGCGGTCCTTCAACACAGCCGGATCAGGGGGCGGCAGCAGGGGTGAGTTTTCCTGGCGAACCGAGCCTCAGTGATCAGGTGACAGGGATCCCTCTGATCCATACTGTCTGAGGGGGTCCTGCAGTGAGACTGTGAACACAGTGTTCCTCTGAGCGGACCCGGACACATGCAGATGGCTGCTGTACTGATTCATCAGTGAGAAATCATCTGCTTCCTGTTTCTGATCATGTGTATCAGTCAGAGCTCACTGACAAACAGAACCTCTTAAACAGTTCTGCTGGACAGCTGTCGGCCATCTTACCGGTCCAGTGTGCTCAGAGACCTCATCCTGTGTGATACTCAGGCTTCATGTGCTCACACTGACCAGCACAGGAAGGGTTAATGCGAGCAGCTGCTGAATCACTAACAGACCTCACTTTCATCTGTTGTGCTGAGACGGCATGTTTGACTCTTATAAGCTGAATGTAACACAGGCGTGACGCCTCTCGGGTCATGTGTTGATAACCTGTGATGCTCAGGCAACTTCTTCCTCTGCTTCTCTTTCAGACCAAACGTCTGTGCCATGCAGCAGCTTAAAGGCACCGACAAGAAATACTTCACCAACTGCAAACAGTGGTACCACCGCAAGATCTGCGGCCAACCCACGTGAGTCCCACCCTTCTATGATTAAAATGTGAGAAATGTGCTGACAGAAGCTTCTATTGAAGAACATCCTTGAGGAGAACGGTCCCTGTCGGATAGACTTCAGTCTGCTGCGGGGACTCCCAGAGTTTCTGAAGAGGTTTTTGTTTCTGGCTTTCTACTTAAGTCCTATGGTTTGACTTCAGTCCTGCGGTATAGAGGGAGTTTGTGTTCAGAGGACGGAGGAATGTCCGTCTCTGGAGGTGTTCTCACCTCTTATGTAACCCCAGAAGGAGAAAAGTCCTCAGCCTGGCAGAAACATCAGGTTCAGTTTACCACAACTCTGCTGCAAGGGTCCACTTACAGGACACGCACAGCTACTTCATAAGAGACCTTAAACTGAAGTCTGAGAGTTAGAAGTCTGAGAGTTAATCTGAAGTCTGAGAGTTAAACTGAAGTCTGAGAGTTAGAGGTCTGAGAGTTAATCTGAAGTCTGAGAGTTAATCTGAAGACTGAGAGTTAAACTGAAGTCTGAGAGTTAGAGGTCTGAGAGTTAATCTGAAGTCTGAGAGTTAATCTGAAGACTGAGAGTTAAATTGAAGTCTGAGAGTTAGAGGTCTGAGAGTTAATCTGAAGTCTGAGAGTTAGAAGTCTGAGAGTTAATCTGAAGTCTGAGAGTTAATCTGAAGTCTTTGAGTTAATCTGAAGACTGAGAGTTAATCTGAAGATTGAGAGTCAATCGGAAGTCTTTGAGTTAATCTGAAGACTGAGAGTTAGAAGTCTGAGAGTCAATCTGAAGTCTGAGAGTCAATCTGAAGTCAATCTGAAGTCTGAGAGTTAATCTGAAGTCAATCTGAAGTCTGAGAGTTAATCTGAGGTCTGAGAGTTAATCTGAAGTCTGAGAGTTAAAGGTCTGAGAGTTAATCTGAAGTCTGAGAGTTAATCTGAAGTCTGAGAGTTAAACTGAAGTCTGAGAGTTAATCTGAAGTCTGAGAGTTAATCTGAAGTATGAGAGTTAAATTGAAGTCTGAGAGTTAGAGGTCTGAGAGTTAATCTGAAGTCTGAGAGTTAGAAGTCTGAGAGTTAATCTGAAGTCTGAGAGTTAATCTGAAGACTGAGAGTTAATCTGAAGACTGAGAGTTAATCTGAAGTCTGAGAGTTAATCTGAAGTCAATCTGAAGTCTGAGAGTTAATCTGAAGATTGAGAGTCAATCTGAAGTCTTTGAGTTAATCTGAAGACTGAGAGTTAGAAATCTGAGTCAATCTGAAGTTTGAGAGTCAATCTGAAGTCTGAGAGTCAATCTGAAGTCTGAGAGTTAATCTGAAGTCAATCTGAAGTCTGAGAGTTAATCTGAAGTCAATCTGAAGTCTGAGAGTCAATCTGAAGTCAATCTGAAGTCTGAGAGTTAATCTGAAGTCTGAGAGTCAATCTGAAGTCCGAGAGTAAATCTGAAGTCAATCTGAAGTCTGAGAGTTAATCTGAAGTCAATCTGAAGTTTGAGTCAATCTGAAGTCTGGGAGTTAATCTGAAGTCAATCTGAAGTCTGAGAGTTAATCTGAAGTCAATCTGAAGTTTGAGTCAATCTGAAGTCTGGGAGTTAATCTGAAGTCAATCTGAAGTCTGAGAGTTAATCTGAAGTCAATCTGAAGTTTGAGTCAATCTGAAGTCTGAGAGTTAATCTGAAGTCAATCTGAAGTCTGAGAGTTAATCTGAAGTCAGAGTTAATCTGAAGTATTTGAGTCAATCTGAAGTGTGAGAGTTAATCTGAAGTCAATCTGAAGTCTGAGTTAATCTGAAGTCTTTGAGTCTGAAGACTGAAAGTTATTCGGAAGTATTTAAGTTAATCTGAAGGATGTGAGTTAGTCTGAGGTCTGCAGCTCAGTTATTTGAGTTAAAATCTATAATTTGGTTGGATGTGTGTGAGTTAGTCTGAGGTCTGCGAGCGAGCTAATGTCTAAAATTAGCCAGCATTAGCTGCTGTAAACTGCCGATCCTTCCAGACCTAATAAGGAGCAGCGGACGAGCAGGGAGGGATTGTGGTTAATGAAGCTCTTATTTGTCAGCGGTGCTGTTTCGGGATTTCATGAGTGCCTCTCCTTCCTGTCTGTGAACTTCTGATCTGGACATATTTAAGTGATGCATGACAGCTTCTCGTGCTAGAATGTGAAACACACACCTGGACAGGGTCCCTCATTGAGCTAAATCCAAACTCCCTCAAACAGCGCCTGTCCCTGTCCGGACTGGATGAACATCCTCAGTCAGACATGCCGTCATACCTGAGCTCTTAGGCCGTGTTTGGTCCTCACAGGTACTGGCAGACCCAGCTCTAATCCTGCTCAGCTCATGCAGCGTGAGATCTGCGACACAGCTGGCCTCTGCTGCCAGAGCCTCATTAATAGTCTGTGTGTTTCAGACGGTAAACTGCTGCTCTTGTAAATGTGATAATCACCTGAAATGCTGCAGCCTGCTTTTACTTCTGCCCCGAGAAAATTCATTCTCGCCTGAAACTTTCCTGAGCAGCAGAGGAAACACACAGGACCATTCCTGCTCCTGCAGGGCCGTGAGCGTCTGAAGATTTAAGAAACGATGTGACGAAGTGCTAGCAGCTCGCTCTGTGTGCGCAGAACTCATTTCGGAGAATGCACTTTATTCACGGAGCAGTCTGCGGATCTAAAACTACAGCCTGACAGGAAAGATAAACAGTGTCAGTGCAAAGAGTCTGAAGAGGAAGATGCTCACAGGACTCATCTGTCTGCTGCCCTCTGGTCTGAATCCAGCAGAGGACATCCAACCTGCTGAATGACGTGCTGACCTGGAGGCCTTTGTGTGTGTCTCTCAGTGGACAGGCGGCGGTGTCTGCTGAAGCTTCGGGTCCTCCCTGGCTCGTATGTCTGTGAGGAGCAGAAGGTCATCTGGGTTAGAGGGTGGTTCTGGACGAGGATGGTTATTATGTGATCACATGAGCAGAGCCTGCATGTTTCGCCTGTGCTCCAACACGGCTGGTCCATGCTGCTACAGAGTCAGAGTTTCTGGTCTGTGCAGGTATCTGTTTATACATATCAGAACTGGTTACCATGGAAACAACTGCTTCAGCAGTTTGAGTGTTAGAACATCCCAGTGAGTCATTAGTTCTTCATTTCTGTTCCTCTCTTCATCCTGTATTTATTCATGTGTGTGTGTGTGTGTGTCTGTGTGTGTGTCCGTGCTGAAAGCTGACTGTGTTCACTTGATGTTGAGGACATTGAACAAAGCTTTGAAGTTCAGTCACATTTCAAGTGACTGAACTGGAAAGAAGAGGAAAGAAGAGGGAAGTGAGACTGTGTTTGTAGGAAGTGAAGCTGTTGAAGGACCCTACTGACCCAACACACACACACAGAGACACACACACACACAGAGACACACACAGAGACACACACAGAGACACACACACACACACAGAGACACACACAGACACACACAGAGACACACACAGAGACACACACACACACAGAGACACACACACAGAGACACACACACACAGGCACACAGACACACACAGAGACACACACAGACACACACACACACAGAGACACACACACACACAGAGACACACACACAGAGACACACACACAGAGACACACACAGACACACACACAGAGACACACACACACAGGCACACAGACACACACGGAGACACACACACAGAGACACACAGGCACACAGACACACACGGAGACACACACACAGAGACACACAGACACACACACACACAGAGACACACACAGACACACACACACACACACACACACAGACACACACAGACACACACACACACACAGACACACACACACTCACAGACACACACAGACACACACACACACACAGGCACACACACACACACACACAGACACACACACACACTCACAGACACACACACACACTCACAGACACACACAGAGAGACACACACAGAAACACACTCACAGACACACACACAGGCACAGACACACACACACTCTGGGTGGGACGTTAGCCGCCACACAGTCCTCTCTTTGTCTCTGGGCTGTGTAACCATGGGGCTCTGTGCAGGAGGATCAGGAGGTCAGAGGTCAGCAGAGGGAAGACTCGTAACCTCCCTGGTAACTCACGACAACCCGTCACCCAACCCCCCGCTCTCACACTGAAGGAGGAGCTGAAGCTCTGAGTGCAGGGTGCTACCTTTACAACATGACCCTTCAGACTGATGCAGACCTGACGTTTCTGGCCTTCTTCCTTTCTACACGAGCACTGGGTCAACAGTGGGCCCTCCAGGACCCGCGGGCCGCTCTGCAGACCCGATGAGCTGCTTCTGGGCTGTCTGCCTTCCTCACTGATACCTTTCTTCTTTTGTCTCCAGCTGCCACATTACACCCTTCCTCTGCGAATGTCATCTAATCTACTGTAACGTCTCCCATGAGTTCTCAGAGCCGCTGGCTCTGGAGCAGAAAGGCGTCTCAGATAAATCCCTCTGACAGAGTGAAGGACAACGATTCTTCTTTGCCGAATGTTTCTGGAAAGTTCCCCTGGAGCTGCACGACCTCGCCGGCTGAATTACTGCGACCCTGCTCTGTTTGTTTTTTCAGAAATCCACGGCAGCCATCTTTGTTTATGTGCAGAACAAATGGGAGTGGAGTTTCCATCTGGTTTGATAATCAGTTCAGTCTGTGTGCCAACACACACACACACACACACACACACACACACTCTCGGTAGCTGATCTCCATCTGTTTGCATTTACTGCATGGAGGCTGCTGCAGCTCGGGGAGTTTTTCCTTCTGTCTGCATTTTATTTCATTAAAGGAGCTTCAGCTGGACCTCGGTCAGAAACACGGCCCTCGTCCTCCACCGTGCCGCCTCTGATGGAAGCTGACAGGTCTCAGATGGAATGTGGTGAAAGCTTTGGTTGGTGGTCCTGATCTGGCTGCGAGGCTCGACCATCAGTCAATTGACAGAACAAAAGCTGTAGTCGGACATTTTGGACCAGATGCTCACGTTGCTGTTATTAACAGTTAAAGGTCGGGGAGGAGATTTTAAAACTCAGTGAGAGTCAGGTTTAAAGTAAACACACGCCCCTTTCTCTCGGAGCTCACCCTGAAGCCACGCCTCCAACCAGTCTGTGACCTCGGCCATCATGCACGTAGAGAGAGAGAGACAACCAGCCAATACTCCTACAGGGTCCACCCGGAGGACTGATGATGTTTTTATGTTTCATAGCTTCAGATGATTCATGTTCTTCGTTTTAAAGTGAACTAATCGGTTGCTGTCAGATTGTAAAGAGAAGTTACACTGATTTAACACAAAGTGCATCAGAGTGAGACCTCCTGCCCGACCTTTAATGATCATTTTGTATCAATAACTCCTCCTCCATGCAGCCGGCTTGTTGTTGTTTTTTGCACATGTCATTGTCTCCTGTTTAACTCCTGTTAACCTGCTTCAGTGACCCTCACAGCTCTGCTCGTCAGTGAACAAGAAGTGCTCACACTCAGTGGAGGCTGGTGCTTTAGTATTTTTCCTGGCGGTGGATGCAGGTCCCCCGTCAGGCGTCTGGGTTGGCTGCAGATTTTTTTCCTCCCTGAGGAAATGAGCTTTATGAGCCTAGACGGCGGAGCCACATTTATTATGGAAATCTCAACAGGAAGTCATGAAGCTGTGCTCGGCCTGCACGCTTCATTACAGCACACATGTGCTGTTGGCTGGGACCAGAAACTGTGCAGCTTCCAGCAGACAGACCTCCACCACATCCCACAGAGGATGCTTGTAAATCAGATGCCCAGCTGCTCCCCAGACAGTCTGGCTGCAGTTCCAGGACGCAGCACTAGGGGTCGGCTCAACTGATCCTTATTCTGCTGTGAAACCGGAACAAATAAGCCCTTTGATTTGGATAGACACAACTCCAGGACCAGCACAAATACTCTGATCTAGTCCAGATCCATCTTATACATGCTGAAAGCTGGACTCTGGGTTCCCTATGGTATCTGACAGTTCCTGGTTCAGTTTCAGATCCAGACCTCCAGGAGAGCTGGGGGTGTATGAATAATACAGATGAGGTATGAATACAGGGATGTCTTTGTTTACAGTGGACACAGCTGGACAGACTGCAGGTCTGCTCTGCATCCTCTCTGAACTCGTAACCGTTACACACAGACAGGAATTTATGTGTCTCCTGCAGCAGAAATATTACAGACAACTTACGAGCTCCTGACCTGGGAGCTGAGCGTTTTATGGAGAAACATGGTTTTCCTTCACAAGTCAAACCACTCCAGGTGTCCTCATGTGTTGTCCTTGTGTGTTATCGTCATGTGTTGTCCTTGTGTGTTATCGTCATGTGTTATCGTCATGTGTTATCGTCATGTGGTGTCCTCGCGTAGTGTCCTCGCGTGGTGTCCTCGCGTGGTGTCCTCGCGTGGTGTCCTCATGTTGCCCTCGTGTGGTGTCCTCGTCATGTGTTGTCCTCGTGTGGTGTCCTCGTGTGTTGTCGTCGTGTGGTGTCCTCGTGTGTTGTCGTCGTGTGGTGTCCTTGTGTGTTGTTATGTGGTGTCCTCGTGTGTTGTTATGTGGTGTCCTCGTGTGTTGTTATGTGGTGTCCTCGTGTGTTGTCGTCATGTGTTGTCCTCGTGTGATGTCGTCGTGGGTTGTCCTCATGTGATGTCCTCATGTGCTGTCGTCGTGTGGTGTCCTCGTGTGTTGTCCTCATGTGGTGTCCTCGTGGGTTGTCGTTGTGTGGTGTCCTCGTGTGTTGTCCTCATGTGGTGTCCCCGTGTTTTTTGTGCAGGGTGATCACCTATGAGTGCTGTCCTGGCTATGAGAAGATTCCCGGAGAGAAGGGCTGCCCTGCAGGTATGACCTTTGACCTCTGGCCTCTGAAACACTCAAAATAGGCCGAGCCGTCTGTTGTCCTTATTTATTATTGTTTGCGTCTCTGGTAGTGATGATGCTGTGTGTGTCTTTGCAGCGCTGCCTCTGGTGAACATCTACAACACGCTGGGTGTGGTTGGAGCCACCACCACTAAGATGTACTCTGAACGAGCCAAACTGAGGGAGGAGATCGAAGGTCCAGGGAGCTTCACCTTCTTCGCCCCAAGCAATGAGGCCTGGGCCGCCCTGCCAGCGGTTGGTCCCACCGCATGCCCACAGACACACGTGTGTTTGTAAAGCTTGTGAAGATGGCGCTCACTTTGTATTGTGGTTGTCTCTTGTAGGAGATCCTGGATGCTCTGGTCAGCAATGTGAACATTGAGCTGCTGAATGCTCTTCATTACCACATGGTAAACCGTCGCCTGACCTCTGAGGAGCTGAAGCACGGATCCTCCTTCCCCTCCATGTACCAGGACTCCCACGTCCACATCCACCACTACAGCAACGGCGTGAGCTGACACCGAAACACTAAGAACAATGTGAAAGCTGATTGATGAGTGATTGATGAGCCTCTGTGTCTCCTCAGATTGTGACGGTCAACTGCGCTCGTCTAATCAAACCTGATCAACACGCCACAAACGGCATTGTGCATGTGGTCGACCGCGTCATCACTGCTGTCTCCAACGACATGCAATCAATCATCGATGTTGACGATGATCTGGAAACACTGCGTGTGAGTACACCTGTCAGTGGGTGAAGGATCAATCACTTGGAGACTTCTGACTTCTGTGTTTCTCTCTGTGTTTCTTCAGACGGCCTTCGCTGCTGCAGGACTGTCAGCCATCCTGGAAAACGAGGGTCAGTACACCATCTTTGCTCCCACCAATGAGGCCTTTGAGAAGATTCCTCAGGAGACCCTGAACAGGATCCTGGGAGACCCTGTGGCTCTGAGAGGTGAACCAAAGCAGGCGTGGTGTTACAAAGCAGAACAGTTAGTGACCGTCTCTGTGTAAGCCGATCTGAAGTCGCCTCTGTCCTTCTCAGACCTACTGAACTACCACATCCTGAAGAACATGCAGTGTGCGGAGTCCATCGTGTCAGGTACGCCGATGGAGACTCTGCAGGGTACTATGCTGGAGGTTGGGTGTGATGGAGACCAGATGACCCTGAATGGTAAGGCCATCATCACCAAGAAAGACCAGCTGGGAACCAATGGAGTCATCCACTACATCAGCGAGCTGCTGATCCCGGACTCAGGTATTCACGCTGCACTCTGCTGCAGTATGACCCTCACCCTCCTCAAACCAGTACTCTAGTCCTGCACAGCGCCCCTGTCGGAGGTACTGCTGCTGAGTTGTAAGAGCGTCAGTTATAGTAAACTTGCCTCTTGCAGCGAAAACTCTCCTGGAGCTAGCTGAAGGTTCGTCTGTTTCTGTGGCAACCAAGCTGTTTGTGGAGGCAGGGCTGAGCTCCCACCTGACCGGGTCTGAGGCTCTGACCATGCTGGCTCCTCTAGATGAAGCTTTCAAAGGTAACGCTGCAAAAACACACCAGACGTTTAACCCCCGAGGTGTGCATCTACCGTGTCTGCTTGACCACATGTCTTACAGGAGACGTGACAATGACACCCAGCATGAGAAAGCTGATGACCAATCACATTGTGAAGCAGCAGCTGTCCTCCAAGTCTCTGTACCATGGCCAGGAGCTGGAGACCCTCGGAGGCCTCAGACTCAGAGTGTTTGTCTACAGAAATGTAAGAATGCCTCCTGTGGCGGTTCAGAGTGATACTCACATATATTCAAGGATTCCAGGAACTTGTCAAACCACACACATTTACATGCTATGGTACGAAGGTAGCTCCCGCTTTAGGCCACAGGAAGAGCCCAGTATAAGAAATAAGAGCAGTCAAGATACTAAGATAAGATCCGGCTCCTCTTGGTCCTCTGTGCGGCCTCTACCACCCTCTGCAGGCAGTCCTCTCAGCAGCAGGTGCTGAGGACGCTCTCCACCGCACCGTGATAGAAGCTCTTCAGGACTGAGCTCACAAGTCCAGCTCGCTGCAGCTTCCTGAGGAAGTAGAGATGCTGGTGGGACACAGCCTGAAGGTCTAAGGGTCTGAGTGGTCAGAGCATGTTCGCTAATGTTCGTAGAGCAAACTTCATCATTGTAGCTGTTGTTAGATTGGATAGAGGTTTATCTTCCATCCTTTTCTATTGGCTGTTAGAGGCACATCACATGACAAACAGGAAGAAAGCTAACGGTCTGGTGTTCCTCTCAAAGATGGATCAGAAGTGGGTCGGACACGTTGGCATCACCTCATGTGTTTCTTCCTCTTTTAAGAACCTCTGCATCGAGAACGCCTGCATAGCTGCTCACGATAAGACTGGACGCTACGGCTCCATGTTCACGGTGGACAAAGTGCTCACCCCGCCAATGGGAACCGTCATGGACGTCCTGAAGGCTGATGACCGCTTCAGGTAAGACAACTCTGAACATGGGGCTGCTCTGATGAGTTTTCCGTTGGTACTTGCGTTAGCCTAGCTTAGCATAAAGACTGGAAATAGGGAAATCCTTTTAGCCTAGCTAATAGTGCAAGTGCAAAAAGACATGCTGTTATTTTAGCAGTGGTTGGTTGCAGGAGAAGTTAGCGTTAGCGTCACAGTGGCGGCTAGCTCTGCAGTAGTAAGGCCACGATATGTGGAGCGTGCTGGCATCATTGTCATCGTTTCTCTGTGGTGATAACATCAACCCCCACATTAATATTGAGCTGATGATGGTGCATATTGTAATGACCATCAGTACACTTCTCTTCATGGCCTTAATGAGTCCCTGCACTACGTGGGGCGGTCCAGTGAGTAGGCGGGGACACAGCCTTAGAGTCACAGCAGTGTTGCGCTAACAGTTAGCATGTTTTGTTCAGCAGCTGTTTTGGTGTCTTTCAGCCTGCTGGTTGGTGCCATTCAGACAGCTGGTATGACAGAGCTGCTGAACCAGCAGGGGGCGCTCACATTCTTTGCTCCCACCAACGCCGCCTTCAGCACCCTGCCACAGGCCGAACTCAACAAACTGATGCGTAAGTGTGTTAAGCAGCAGACAAGCTAGCTTCAGGCTGAGCTGCAGTCTGTGGTCATCACTTCCTCGGTGAGTTCCTGCTCCCTGTTGGTCTGAACGTCACAAAGTGGTCCTGGTTTATGTACATCTGCAGCACGCACTCTGGATTCAGTCCAGCTGCTCTTTGGGGAGCTGGTTTGCTGTAGTTATGTTCTGCTGTGAAGGTGCCCCCTGGTGGTGACAGCCGAACGGGACAGCAGGCTATGTGGTTACAGGCCGAGTGTCCCAAAGATCCAGACTCACGAAGGGCGACTGTCGTGGGATCGACATGTTTTACTTGAACACAACACAAAGACTACAGCGGGCGCCCGATCTGTTTGTGCAGGTAACCCCCAGGAGCTGTCAGCTGTGCTCAGGTACCACCTGGCGGATGGCATGCTGGTTAGCGGAGGAGTCGGATCGCACACGAGACTTAAACCTCTGCAGGGGGACAAGCTGGAGCTGGGCGTGGTACGTAACAAACTTTACTTACATGCTGAACACCACAGAAGAAGAAGCTGCACCACTGCAGCGGCTTCCTGTCAGAAGGAGACATCAGGGGCGTATTCACAAAGACTCCCAGAATCCCTCAGACAGCTCTTAGCCTAAAAACCTTAGTAAGGACTCTGATCTAAGGGTGATTTAGGAACGCTCTCAGAGCGACTCTGAGGACGGAGAGACTGATCTCAGTGAGAGTCTTTGTGAATACGGCCTCTTTGAAACTTACTATTGAAATGCTGAGTCATTGATCGCCCACGCTCTGTGCCGCAGCGGAACTACACCGTCTACGTCAACAAGGTTCCAGTGGCCGACGCCGACCTGATGGCAACGAATGGAGTCGTTTACGCCGTCAACAACATCATCAAACCTCTGCGTGAGTCCTCAACACAGGCTCCCTCACTGAAGCTTCACCCAGAGTCTGTGTGTGTCTGTGTGTGTCTGTGTGTCTTTGTGCATATACCTGATGTGTTGCTGCCTCTCTGTGAGTGTGTGTCTCTCTGTGTGTGTGTGTGTGTGTGTGTGCATATACCTGATGTGTTGTTGCCTCTCTCTCTCTCTGTGTGTGTCTCTGTGTGTGTCTCTGTGTGTGTGTGCCTGTACCTGATGTGTTGCCTCTCTCTCTGGGAGCAGCTCCTAAGGGGGACAGGGAGCAGGCCGATGGACCCGCGGCTCCTCTCAGACCTGACGCCTCCTTTCAGGTGAGAACAGCACTGATGACTGAATGATGGCTGCTCCTCTCTGGGGTCTTACTGCCCTCCTCTCCGGGGTCTTACTGCCCTCCTCTCCGGGGTCTTACTGCCCTCCTCTCCGGGGTCTTACTGCCCTCCTCTCCGGGGTCTTACTGCCCTCCTCTTCGGGGTCTTACTGCCCTCCTCTCTGTCTTCCAGGCTGATGCGAGGAGCTTCAGGAACGGTAAGTCGCAGGTAGTTCTGGGTGTGAGTCCACGGGGCTGAGGCTGACTGTGTGTGTCTGTTCAGACGATCTGTTCCAGAAGGTGATCAGGAGTCGCTCCAGCAGGATGATGACTCAACAGAACTGAGCCAGCCAATGGCGAGCGAGAACAGAGGGTCTGACCTCCCACAGGGAACGGCCTCTGAGAAGAAGATGTTTTATTGTTTTTTACTTGTTTCTGTGTACTGTACAAAATATCATGTAGTTTTTACTCTGTGAATTCCGTCTGCAGGTTTTTGAAGTGTGCAGCCAGGGGGCGCTGCAGGCTTTAGAGAATCTGAAGGTTCAGTGTTTTTGTAAAATAAAGCTGAAAGTGAGACGTGTGTGTGGCTAAATGTGGTGTGCACATTTCCTGTGTGCATGCTGCTGCAGGATCAGCTGTGAAATACTAATGTAGACCAGCTGAGGACACAAGCTGCTCTCAGCACTCACAGCAGGGCGCCTCACAGGAACAGACAGCAGCTACAGAAGCAGAGGGGGCATCATTATTATCATTATTATTATTATTATTATTATTATTATTATTATCATAGCCAGAGGAGCCAGAGGAGGAACACACACAGGACCAGAGCTCTGTGAACACAGCACAGCCGGACCTGAGGCCTCTGGACTGCTGCCTCAGCGTCACTCATAACTCCGAGGCGTCAGGACAAACATCACGATCCATGTGTGGAGCGTCACATGATCCATTCCACACAAAGAGTTAAAGTACAGAGACACACACAGAGAAGTACAGTACTTCTAACTCCTGGGAGGACCGGCAGGCCCGTCCCAGATGTCCTCAGGTCCAAGAAGGTGCTGTACACAAGGCAACAGGCAGCCAGCGCCTGAGTCTAGACCTGGAGTAACATGGTCATCCTGCTGGATCCGGTCAGAACCCTCTGAACACACTGCAGCCGCCGCACAGCTGACGTCATTTCTCTGACTGGCGATACCTTATACCAACATCAGCCTGTCCATTACACACACACACCCCTGACACTGCTCTGTGTCCCACAGCGTTCCCGATTCAATGTAGAGGAGCGCCCCCCCCCCCCCCTGAGACCCAAACCCAAACCACCAAACACCATGCAGCCCAGATCCCCACATTCAGGAAAAAGATTCAGAAAGACCTTTACTCATGTTACTTAGCACCTTATATCTTATATATATCTATATATCTACATG
This sequence comes from Parambassis ranga, assembly GCF_900634625.1. Classification (NCBI taxonomy): domain Eukaryota; kingdom Metazoa; phylum Chordata; class Actinopteri; family Ambassidae; genus Parambassis; species Parambassis ranga. The sequence goes on along the minus strand of NC_041031.1, from coordinate 24,320,075 downwards.
ACATATACATATATATGATGGATATATATATATATATCTCCATATATTATATATATATATATATATATATATATATATATATATATATATATATATATCTCCATATAGATAGATAGATAGATAGATAGATAGATAGATAGATAGATAGATCATGGCCAGAAGGAGGAGAAGTGACTCAAACAGGTCTTACCTCTCCCTCTTGGTTCCGCCCCTTTAGACAGCACACCTGAAGCTCATGTCAGGCTGAACAGGGTCTGCGTGAGACCTGCTCCAGGACCGCCAGGTGTGTGGTGGTGAGGGCCTCATATGGGAACTGATCTCCGTCCTTCAGGGTTAAAGTTCCTGGAGAAGCTTCGACCCTTTGAATGAAAGAGACCTGACTGAAAGCTTCATCCGAGTCGACCCTTTGGTCCTCCGGTCCGCCAGAGGTCGCTGCAGGTTCCTTCCTGTGTGTCGCACTTATATCGCTCCGGCAGACAGCAGCAGCAGCACGCGGAGGAGCCGCTGCGGGACCGGCGGCATGTTCTCCTGTCTGAAGGACAAAGTCGGGGAGGTGCTGGTACCGGGAGATGAGTTCTCCTTCCAGGCCGACGACACCATTTCTCTGTCGGGGCCCGCGAAGCCGGAGAAGGTGGTGTGCGGCCCGGGGCTGCGGCGGAGCGGAGACCGGCTGCTGGTGAGCAAGAGCGGCGTCCTGCGGCACAAGCAGCCCAACGTGTTCTGGATCGACTCCCAGCAGCGCAGGGTGAGTTCCGGACGGATCCGGCCAGGTTCCGTGATACACACCTGAAGGTGTACGGTCCGCTGTAAGCCAGGCTCTCTGTCCTCAGTACGTCCCCGCCAAAGGAGAGACGGTGATCGGCATCGTGACTGCCAAGTCTGGAGACGTCTTCAAAGTGGACGTTGGAGGAAGTGAGCAGGCGTCCCTGTCCTACCTGGCGTTTGAGGGGGCGACGAAGAGGAACAGACCCAATGTCCAGGTAAGGAACTGAGGAGGGGGGGGGGCAGTGAGGACAGGAGGGGGTGGAGGGGCAGTGAGGACAGGAGGGGGTGGAGGGGGACAGTGAGGACAGGAGGAGGTGGAGGGGGGGGGCAGTGAGGACAGGAGGGGGTGGAGGGGCAGTGAGGACAGGAGGGGAGACAGTGAGGACAGGAGGAGGTGGAGGGGCAGTGAGGACAGGAGGGGGTGGAGGGGCAGTGAGGACAGGAGGGGGTGGAGGGGGACAGTGAGGACAGGAGGAGGTGGAGGGGGGGGGGCAGTGAGGACAGGAGGGGGTGGAGGGGCAGTGAGGACAGGAGGGGGTGGAGGGGCAGTGAGGACAGGAGGAGGTGTGGGGGGGGGGGCAGTGAGGACAGGAGGGGGTGGAGGGGCAGTGAGGACAGGAGGGGAGACAGTGAGGACAGGAGGAGGTGGAGGGGGGGGGGGGCAGTGAGGACAGGAGGGGGTGTGGGGGGGGGGCAGTGAGGACAGGAGGAGGTGGAGGGGGACAGTCAGGACAGGAGGAGGTGTGGGGGGGGGGGGGGCAGTGAGGACAGGAGGAGGTGGAGGGGGACAGTCAGGACAGGAGGAGGTGTGGGGGGGGGGGGGGGGACAGTCAGGACAGGAGGAGGAGTGAGGAGGACAGTGAGACGAGCTTGTTCTTACTGTGCTGTGTTTTTTTTCATTTCATTTCCCCTCGGGGATGAACAGTGAACACAGTGATTGTGGTTTTCGGATGTGCCTCTGGGTGGCGCTGTGTAGATACAGTTTACCTGCTTGCGTGGCAGCTCTTCTTCAGAGCTCCGGTTAATGTTGGAGCACTGTGTGGATGCTTCCGGTGCAGGTGGGGGACCTGGTGTTCGCTCAGTTCATCATTGCCAATAAGGACATGGAGCCGGAGCTGGTGTGCATGGACAGCTCGGGCCGGGCCAATGGGATGGGAGTGTTCGGAGGAGGCGGCCTGCTGTTCACAGTGTCTCTGGGGCTGGTCAGAAGGTGAAGGACACACAGACGCTCGCCGCTGTGGTGGTTTAAAATGTGGATGAGCTTCACTTCAGTCTGCCCCCCCCAGGTTGCTGTCTCCCCACAATGAGGTCCGGGCCGACCTGGAGCAGCTGTTCCCCTGTGAGCTGGTGGTGGGAATGAACGGCCGGGTGTGGACCCGGGCCTCCACTGTCCAGCAGACTCTGATCATCGCCAACCTCCTGCAGAGCTGCGACACCATGACGAGCCAGCAAAGGCAGCAGCTGTTCAGGAGGGTCCAGCAGGGGGCGCTGTAGACCAGTTAGAGTATGTTTGTTGTCTTAACTTCACATTGTATTTTTCTGCAAAATTTAATTTTCAGTTTTTGACGTTTAGAATTAAAGATCTCTGTGAATTCTCTGAAGTCTGACTGATCTTTCTGAGGGTATTGATCATTGATAGATCTGCAGATAACTGGAAGGGAGTCTGAGGACAGGGGGGGACCTTGTTAGCCTTTAGCCTAGCCAGTAAAACACACATTTCAGACAAACACAGACTGCTTTACTTCTATTTGTCACATTTACACACTGGTTCCCTCCACCAGTCAGACCAGTTTAAGGCACATGTGAAGCCGACAGTCGTTCACAGGAGATTTTTGGTCTGCAAACAAATCTACCAACAGCAAGACAATAAGAACACAGCATTATATTCACACAGTCTGTTTCACTCCACATCATGGATATGTGTTGTCAGTCTGAGGAGCCGTCCAGCTGTCGGGTGACCTCGTTCACAGGATCCATCAAGTCTTTGGTACCAAACAGCTGCATAAGGACACTTAGAAACACAACTGATCAGATTTACAGCTGCAATCACTAATCAATCAATAACAACCCCCAACTGTCATGAAAACTATTAATTTAAAGGATCAACTGATCAGCAGACTCATCAACAATCAATTATTCCATTTGGTTTAAAGCAGTGAGAAAAACATTGATTATCAGTCACTTCAGAGTTTATCCAGCTGAAAGAGAGAGCATGCACACACGCACACACACACACACACACACACGTACACACACACACACACACACAGGTGCACTCACACACACACGTACACTCACTCACACACACACACACGTACACTCACACACACAGGTGCACTCACTCACACACACACACAGGTGCACTCACTCACACTCTCACACACACACACACACAGGTGCACTCACTCTCACACACTCACACACTCACACACACACACACAGGTACACTCACACACACACACACACACACACACAGGTGCACTCACTCTCACACACTCACACACTCACACACACACACACAGGTACACTCACACACAAGGCTGGGGTTTAGACCTGATCTGGTTCTGCAAACAGCTGATGGACTGAGGGTCCACTGACACTGCAAGACCTGCAGCAGTTGGCTGGAAACAACAGGTCTAAACCAACCCTGTTTGTTACCCACAATCCCCCACCAGTGACCCAGCAGGGCACCCCGATTGTCTGATTTTCAGAATAAAAGCCTCATTGGGCACACGTGGCAGCAGCAGTGTCTGACACACAGGCGCCCGATTGGTCACAGCCCACGAATCAGAGACAAGTCCTTAAAAAACACAAACTGTCAGTCTGTCTGTGCAAAAACAGCAACGATGAAGGAGGAGGCGGTGCCCTGCAGATCCCACCGGACCGGAGATCAAAGCTTCGGCCCCGTCTCAGGGTTCCCCACGACCACAGTGATCTTGGTGAACAGGTCCAGCTTGTCCACATGCAGCACCTCGTAGGTCAGCGAGTTGAGCCCGTCTTTGAACATGGTTTCTCTGGTGTGAGCGATCTGTGTGAACCTGAAGGTGGAACCAGAGCAGAGCCATCAGACCTGTACACCACGGGGGAAGAATAAAAACCTCTTTCCTGCGCTACCTCTGAGGGTTGGGCTCATTCTGCTCGTCTCGGCTGTGTCTGATCATGCGGCACTTCCCCACGTCTCCGCTCGGTCTGGAGATGGACATTCCTTTAGCGACCAGCCTAAGAGCAGACACAGCATGAAAAGCTGCAGTGACAGGCACTGAAACCTCCCCTGGAAGGCCCGTGGAACATGTGTCAACATGTGTCAACATGTGTCCACATGTGTCAACATTAACCTGTTCTGTTGACAACATCAAAGACGTTTGTTCACTGGAGCGTTTACAGCAGCACTTCGGCCTCACTCTGAAAGCTCACAGGGAGTCATGTGACCTACCTTCTATAGATGTCATCGTCCTCTCCTCCCCAGCCCCAGTAGTTGTTAGGGAAGCCATTGATCTTCACAAACTGTTCCTTACTGAGGGAGGAAACACCCCCGAAGTACTGATTGTACGGCAGCCTGCAGGGACACACACAGTTGAAATATTGAATCCCTTTCCACCGTTTTCAATCCTTGAGCAAAGCTGAGCTAACAGTCCACCCTCGTTCTCAGGGTTCATGCTGAACAATGTAAGCATCTAGTGGTTGGTGGACAAAATAATCTGTGGACAGAATGTTGACAAGTCTGCGTGTCTGCAGAGGACAGTCAAAGCAGAGACCGGAAGTGAGGGGACAGAAACCTTCAACTGTCTTCCTGACAGGAAGCCCTGCTGCACAGAGCATGTGAGTCCACGGGAAACAGGAAGTGTGGATTCTTGGCAGATTTATCAGCAAGAGGAAGAGAACCGTTTATCTGTCCCACAAGATGTCTGATGCTGTCCAACACCAGGTCTATCTTCATTCAGTATCTGAGTCAGATGCATTGTTTTTACAGCTCAACACAGGGGAGGAGCCAAGAAACAGCACCGTGTGTGAGAGACCCACCTAAAGCCAAACTTGTCCATGGACACGGACAGGTGCCGCGGCTGGCTGAAGCACTTGTAGGTGTTGCGGTCATCCATGGGGACGAGGTCGACGTCACTGAAGACGAAGCAGTCGTAGTCATACTCCTTCAGGGCCTCCATGTAACCCACGTTCAGCAGCTTGGCGCGATTAAAGGTTGCGTCTCCGTCCTGAGCCGGACAGACACAGGTTAGCAGGTGGCAGCTGTGTTCAGGGTTCATACTGTATGCGCTGCTGCTATGAAGAGAAACATCATTAACATGACAGAACAGCAGTTAAGACAACTCAGGTCCAGTTAATACAGTGAAAGCGACCCCTGGGGTGAACCAGTCCAAAGCCACTGTCTCTGATAGACCCGACAGGATCTCACACAGCGAGCTCAGCCTAAAAACACCAGCTGCTGTCTGACATCATCATCAGGTGTCAGTTAGGGCTGCAAACTGACACTGTAATTATCTGAGACATTCTGACACTATCTGAAGGCCCAAACTGCGTGGGCAGCCAGAAAAACTCATTTAGAGACTTTTAGACGGTCCTCTCCTGTGTCGCAGCAGGAGGCGCTCACTCTCTCTGCCTCGTCCTCTCTGTCCTGCCGACCCCTTCTTCTGTTTCTTTATCAGCTATCAGCAGGATGGTCCCCCCTGTGAGCCAGGTCCTGCTCCAGTTTTTTCCTGTTAAAGGGAGTTTCCTGCCACTGTCTTTTTTGTGTTTACTTGGTATTTGTGTCTCGGCCGCAGCATCCAGCTGTCTGTCGTTGTTTAAGTCTCTGTCGGACCCAGGTGGGGGAGGGCTGAGCCCTGAGAAAACACACATCCACCTAAATCGACCTAAACAGCAAAGTGAACCACACTGAACAGTTGTGGGTCTTTAATCATCAGACGGCCGAGCGACCCAGCTGTGGGTGATCAGTCTCTGACCTGGGTCAGAACACAGAATGACTGAGAAGGAGGACATCTACCTGCCCCGGCACTAAATATTGAACTAGACTACTGCACATCAGTGGTTCGGTGACAGATGGTGACGGACATCTGCTCGTCTGAGGATGAAACCTGTGTCCCCCATAGGCCAGACTGTCTCACCTGAAGTTCAGGGGTCAGACCGCGTTGTGTTCACTCAAAGCGCAGGAAATCAGAAAAGACAAGCCTGTGTTACCAGAGCGACCCTTCCGCCGGCTGCTATTGGCTAAGACCAAGCACTGGGCGGGTCTCTGCGTCTCCAGCCACCACAGCCATTGGTCAGAGCTGCCTGACATGCAAAGTAAGGGGTGAGGAGAGGGTAGGAGGTAAGAGACGTCATATGAGGAGGAGGAGGAACTAAAAGGATGAGGAGGAGCAGGAGGAAGACAGACAGGAGAGAAGAGAACATGTGAGTCAGAGCAGCAGACGAAGAAAAGCAGAGTGTGTGTGATGTGAACAGTGAATCCATACACACTCACACATCCTGGTAAGTGCGTGTGTCCTTGTATGTCCACACTGACACACACTCAACACACCCTGTGTGTTTACAGGTTTCTGTGGTTTCTGTGGTTTCTGTCAGGTTTAAGACCGTTCCAGGATGTTACAGTTCTCTTCAGGGACACACCCTGAGCTAACAGCAGCTAACCACCTCCCGCTACCTCACAGAGAACTACGTCAGTCTCTAACGCCTGACAGTGTTGGGCAGATGACTGCATCTGCACCGACACTTTAAGGTCACTGTCAAAGTGTGTTACAGACTGCAGATGGTGGAGCAGTGTACCTGGTTGATGACGTAGACCCCGTAGTCCAGCTGCTGCCTCTGCAGGATGGGGTGCAGATAGTACAGCCAGTACTTCAGGTGCTCATCTCGCTTGCGGAATGGGATGATGATGGCCACTTTCTGCAGGGCCTTGCAGTCTTTGGGCCTGAAGCGTCCACCTGGCCGCACGTGGGGGTTCTCCTTTTTTATCTGCTCCAGGGTGACGGGAGACTTAAACTCCACCCGCAGAGGACCCACTGTAGACACAAACACAAGTTAAACACTGGGACACGGAGGACTCTGCAGCTCCTTAGATCCCTCAGGTCTCTTTACCAACAGATCAAACAATGCACACAGGTCAGAGGCAACAATATGAGAAACCACACTCGGTTACAGTGTGTGACCATACGTGAGGATATACTGTGAGCACTGAGCTGAGGGTTGAATGTAGAGGGCTTTCCTTCTGATAAACACAGCATCACCGTGTTCACGGCAACACAGAGACGACAGCTCACAGAGAGGACAGCTCACAGAGAGGACAGCTTAAGGCTGTTCCATACTCCGCGAGACAAAGAGCGGAGAACGCGCTCCACGGGTGGTAAGAGATAAAAAAAAGGTCTTTTCCGCACTGAGGTACCATACTCCGCGAGACGCGTGTGTGCAGAACTCCTCATACGGCCCGCCCACTAAACTATAAGGAAAGACTTTACTGAGTTTTTTAACACACCACAAGGACTTGTGCCATGGCAAGAGGGCATTATACAGAGAGGGGGCCTGCAACAGCGTGAGATGTCCGGCGATGAGTTGTGAAAATGCGACATTAACAGTAACAATAGCAAAGATTCAGTGTTTGTGCCTTTATGACCACATTTGCACATCTACTGTGTTCCAATGTGCCTGCGATACTTCAAACTGTCCGGTGATGAGCTGTGAAGATGCGACATTAAAAGTAACAATAGCAAAGATATACAGACATTGTTAACGAGCCTATTATGCCCGGGTATGTAGGAGTATATAGAATGGTAATAACAGTCACCATCTGGTATGTGTGAACGGCTGTCTGGAGTTATTGGTGACAAATCACCCTGACTTGCCTTTCTTTCTTTCTTTCTTTCTTTTATTGCTCATCATGCAAAACCAGTATGGTCTTATCTAAATCTGTTGAATCAGTGCTGTTTATACACCTACCTATATACCTGGAGAGGCTCTTGCGCTTCTCCACTTTCATCACGCCCACAATAAATCCCGACCAATCACAGCATGGCTGCCGCACAGCCTTGAAAGACAAAGTTCGGCCCGGACCCTGTGCACAGGAGTGCGGATCAGCGGGCGGTCAGAGACAAAAAATGACGTCATTTTGTGGGCGTAACGTCTGCACGGGGAAAAATGTCTTTGTCTTGTGGAGTATGGATCCAGCTTCACAGAGACGACAGCTCACAGAGACGACAGCTCACAGAGACGACAGCTCACAGAGACGACAGCTCACAGTGTTCACACCGAGGTCATTTTGTCCTCAACTGTAAATGTAGTTTGAGGTTGTGTAAAGCATGAAATGTGTCAGGATTTCACTAAACCGCAGTCTGCACACTGATCAAGAATCAAGCATCTTTAATGTCACATGCAAGGTTCTGGTAGTTCTATTCTATCTGCTGGCCGGCCAGTTCTCCGTTTGTTCTCCGATCTGACCAATGCTGCTGCTGCTGCTTCAAATCAAAGCACTAACACAGCGGTTTACACTGTTACACAACTATTGCAACTGTGAGTGTGTGTCAGTCACAGTGACTGCACGGTCAGAGTCCATCAGTGATCCTTCTGATCCTTCATCAGCCTCTCTCTGTGCAAACATAGATAGAACAGAAATACTTAGATAATAAGACCCAGGCCTGCACTGCCCCAGACCGCCCTGAAGACTAGCTTGTTTCAAACTCCACAAGAGCAATGTGGAGTACACAACAAGGTTAGAGGTGCGAGCACACACAGACACACACACAGACACTAAACACATCTGGCTGCTGAACAACAGTAACAGCAGTTTAGAGGAACATGTTCGAAGCGGTGGAGGACGAAGGTTTGTTGTTACTCTTCGTTTACCTGAATGAGGGCTGATACTAGGGCTGCAACCATTACTCGAGTACTCGAGTAATATTCGAGGGTATAAATATATAAATCAGGTATCCACCTGCTGCTACATGCAGCCGCATCTATGGAAAAACGATGACATTTACGCGTGATCCGAGTACTCGAGTAATCAGCAAGAATAATCGGCAAGTATCCGAGTATCAAAAATACTCGTTTGTTGCATGATGATATTGAGCTAGTAATGTTCAGACAGGTGGGCGTGTATGATGACAGATACCATTTAGAAGGTGTGGATTCTGAGCTTCACTACACACAGGCCCACATTCTGACCAATCGCACAACCCAGGGAACAGAAGAAAGTGACGTCACTGTCTTCTGTAGTGTCTCTGATCTCCTGCAGTACATGACAACCTAAGACTACATGCATGCTTCATGTGAACTGTCTGTACCTGCTCTCTATTCCTGACTGCTGTAGCCCCGCCTCTATCAGGAAGAGGGCAGGTCTTTGCTGCTGTGCAAAGTTACGTTTTCAAAATGTGCGACAAAAATATGAATATATGTATTAAAGTGTAATAATTCAACATTAAAGTTCAAACCAGTGCGTTTAGAATGCTTGTAGAAGGTCAGTTTTCATGTAAGAACGTCTGTTCCACAGTCAAACTGTGAGCAAGGAGTCCAGCTGGGCTCAAACCAAAGACACAGCTAAGGAAACAGCATAACAACCAGACCGACAACAACCATCTGCAACCAACACGGTTACACAATCTGATCCAACCGAGACATTCATTCCCCCACCACAGGGGGACCAGCTTTCCCAGGAACAAAACTACACCAGTCCCATGAGCTTAGCAGAACTAAGTTCTTTGACCTTTCATGCAGGCACAAACAGTGTCGACGGGGACACGTCTGCCTCGGAGATGAACACAAACATCTGGTCTCTCCTCAGAGACTCGTAACCCTGCGAGCTGCTGCTGGCTTTCACTCCTCCCTCCCTGACAGAGCTGCTGCTGAAGATGATGGAAACCTAAAACCACAAAAGAGGAGGAGGGCCATCTACTCTGTCTCTGATTGGTCCACACGTCTCACATCTGGAAAAAATACAGGAAACATCCCAACTCACACAACTGCATCCATCTTTCCTCATGTCGTAATTTGATCCTGAAGAAGCTGTAAGAGCACAGCTGGGTCTAAGTCCTGTCAGCAGACACACACAGACACACACACAGACACACACAGAGACACACACACACACACACACACACACAGACACACACAGACACAGACACACACACACACAGACACACAGACACACACACACACACAGACACACACACAGACGCAGACAGACACACACACACACACACACACACAGACACACACAGACACAGACACACACACACACACACACAGACACACACACACAGACACACAGACACAGACACACACACACAGACACACACAGACACAGACACACACACACAGACACACACACACAGACACACAGACACAGACACACACACACAGACACACACAGACACAGACACACACACACAGACACAGACACACAGACACAGACACACACACACAGACACACAGACACACACACACAGACACACACACACAGAGTATACAACATGTCCGTCAGCTATAACCTGTGTGCTGCAGGTCTGCCTCAGCCCCTTCATGTTGGCAGCATCATGAATCCCAGCATGCCGAGCGTCACACAGGGCTCTGCTGATTAGCCCCAGCCACCTGCAGCTCCGTGTCTCCACTGATTAATTACCCCTAATGAGGAAGCTGCTGAGGCACGTCACAGTGTTTGTCAGGCTCATTACTCCAGCTGCCTGTTGTTAAAGTGCAGTTCCCTGCTCTCCTGAAGGGGCGCTGTCGTTCCTGTAAACAGTGTAGTTAACTCAGTCAAACTTTCCTCCCATCCTCCTCAGGAGAACCCGGGTCTGTGGGGCGGATGCTCTGCTCCACCAGTGAGCAGCAGGTACTAGAAACCGAGCTGATGTAAACACAGCAGCCAGCACGCAGAGCTGCCGTCCAGACACCTGGACCGCGTCTCTGAGAGGACTGATGCAGCAGTCTCTAAACTCCCTCTGCCAGGTCCTTCCTCACACAGCCCCGTGGGGGGTCTGTCCTCCCCACGCTATAAGGCTATAAGGCTATATGAAACAAGTGCAGTGACCAGCTCTCCTCAGATCAGACCCTAGTCCTCAGCCCTCTAACCGTCAGTGTCTGCCTCTGTGAAGCCTTACCCAGCAGAGGGGACGTCTCCGGGCACGCCTCTAGCTCCTTCTCCTCCTCCGTAGGCTCCTGGCTCTGGGTACCGTTCGGCTCAGGTCTCGGGGTCGGCGCTTGGCTCCTGCCCTGGTTGGTCTGCGAGACGTCATTATGGGACTGCTGGTTCTGAACGAAGGCGAACCGGATGTCCAGGGAGCGGACATAGAAGACGACGGTGACGGAGATGTGGAGCAAACAGAGCAGCACCACCAGCTTGCAGGTCCGGTGGAGGAGGGAGAAGTTGACGGGGGAGTCACCGGGCATCCTGACCGAGCCCGGAGCCGTTGATCCAGAGGGGACAGTGGAGGCTACGGACTCCGTGTTGGCTGAAAAGTTCTTGCGGCCAGGCGAAGCGGAGAATGTCCCGTGAGGGAGCGGACGGAGCGGGTTCGTGAAAGTTTGAGCTCCGCGTCAGTTAGCCGTTAGCCGCGTTAGCTTCCTGCTTCGTTCAGTTTCACACGGCGAGAATCAACCAGGAACCGTGGGCCGCTGGTTCCCTTGGAAGCGGTGGAAAACACACAGTGTCCACGCGTGGGTTCAAACGGAACCCGCCGGTCCGAAACGGCGAGCGGACAAGTCCCGGACAGAGTCGACAAACTTTCCTGGTTCTGAGAACTCCAAACTCAAGAACACGAAGTGATTTATTACACTTCCGGCCGCAGCTTTTCACAATAAGACTCCGCCTCAGCTCGTTGGGTCAGAACTCTGTCCGGTCTGTTAGCTGGTGTTACTTTGCAGTGTTTTATGAATTGTCACAACACACTTTACATGTTTTACTCTTAATGTTGAATGGGCTCAAATGAACGGGCTGAGTGGTTCATCCATTTTATTCAAACACGGCTTTAAAGCAAGAGAGCAGAGGTGCTGCGTCCAGTACTCATGCGCGTGAGCACAAACTAACACGGGACCGTAAACAGGTGACACGTAGACCAAACCTTTATTTTGAAGGCTGAAACAACTCGCTTCCGGGGTGTTTCCGCTGGTTGAAGCAGCTGGGAGCAGCTCGGGGAAAGGGGCGTGGCTCGCGTCGCTATCAGCCTGTGACGTCAATCCAGCACCAAAGGGTAATCAATGATTAATCAGCCTTTAGAGTTTGATTGATCAGCTGTGATTTAGTTATCGAATCCGAACTTAGCTTCAGTTTGGGGGGGGGCTTTTAATTCACCCATTATTGATTATTGATTGATATCACCTGTAAGGTCAGAGGTCACAAAGTCTGCTGTGAAACACACTCATAATGTTTTAAAAGGTTAGTGAGATTGAGGCGCCGCGGTGTGGTGAACAGGTGGAGATGCAGCCAGCAGGTGGGCCGAGGCTGAGCCCTGTCACTGAGACTGTGGGAACACACTGCAGATATAACCCGACAATAAACATGGTGAGGTCTGACTGAAGCTGCCCTACTGAACCGGTCCTACTGAACCGGTCCTACCGGTCCTACTGAACCGGTCCTACTGAACAGGTCCTACTGAACCTACTGAACCGGTCCTACTGAACAGGTCCTACTGAACACGGTCCATTCCCTCCCCACACAGAGTTCTGTTGGTGTTCTGTTGGAGTTCTGTTGTTGTTCTGTTGGAGTTCTGTTGGAGTTCTGTTGGTGTTCTGTTGGTGTTCTGTTGGAGTTCTGTTGGTGTTCTGTTGGAGTTCTGTTGTTGTTCTGTTGGTGTTCTGTTGGAGTTCTGTTGGAGTTCTGTTGTTGTTCTGTTGGAGTTCTGTTGGTGTTCTGTTGGTGTTCTGTTGGTGTTCTGTTGTTGTTCTGTTGGAGTTCTGTTGGAGTTCTGTTGGTGTTCTGTTGGTGTTCTGTTGTTGTTCTGTTGGTGTTCTGTTGGTGTTCTGTTGGTTCATCTTTATTTCAGTAACTTCAGGGCTGCGGCTCAACAGGAGCGACGCGCTGACGTCACGGCCGTACGTCCTGTGTTGGAATGTGCGGAAACTTCTGTTCACTTTTCTGTCTGCGCTGTTCGTCGAAGAAAACCCTTCAAAGCCAGGAAAGCCGTCGTGAAACAGGGTAAGTCTGTGCGGGGGGACCGTGCTGTGTCCGGGCTGCCGGCCGGGAGGTGTCCGGCGGAGCGCGGAGCTGCCGGGGCTTCGCTGAGGGAGCGGAGCGGCTGTAAAGTTGTTGCAGTTCGTGTAAAATGGAGGCGGTGAAGAAGGCGCTGTCCGGGGCTGATCAGGACCATGGCTAACACTCCGACACCCTGCCCGCTTCCGGTGGCCCTGCAGCCGCGGAGCGCCTCGGCGCGCCCGCTGGAAGCCAGTGGAAGCTCGCTGAAACTTTACAGCTGCTCCGGACCACGAGTGTCGCAGTTTGAAGCGCGCTTCCGCAAAGTTTTCTCAAACTCTGAAATGGTCGCTGGGCAGGAGCTCCTCCCGCTGCAGGGAGTCATGAAGCGGCGAGGCAGACCCGGACCGCGGGGTCACCCTGACAGCCTGAGGTCTGAGGACCTGATCCCACTCTCGACGCTTCATCCTCAGCTGCACTAACAGACCTGTCCCGGGCTCAGGGCAAACTTTAACACAGATTTAAACACGTGAAGTTAGTCAGATGTTTGTGTCTGTAACTCTTTAAAGTTGCTCGCTGGACTTTTAGTGCGGATAAAGTTCTGTTTGAGCCGTGCTGGAGGTGTGTGTCGGTGTGTGTAGCTGTTTTCTTTTCTGTGTGTGTCTTTGTGTGTAGCTGTTTGTCGTTGTTTTCTTTTCTGTGTGTGTCGCTGTCGACTGAGCTGTGGTGCTGTTTCAAAATGGCCGACACACTGTTCAGCAGAAGTTAGAGCTGACTCTCCGAGTGAAAGTACCCCGTTACTGCCAAAAGGCCCATGAGTCCTTCAGAATAAAAGCACGCAAGGGCTCACGTCACACTGTGTTTTCTGACGTGTGTGTTCACAGAACAAGTATTTAGTCAGAACAGCGTATTAACAGAACACCAGTGAAGGAAGGAGGTCACTCCAGCAGTGCTGGAGGAAGTACTGAAGTAAAAGTACAAATACCCAGCAAAATATATAAAAATCAAGTAAAGGTAGAAGTGCTACATCAACAATCCTACCTAAGTAAAAGTCTTAAGTACTTTTAAATGTACTTAAGGAATTAAAAGTAAAAGTACTCACACTGAATATATGTGATTGATTTCCAAAGGATCTGAACAGGTTAAAATAATCAAAGTAAAATGGAGCATGTGTAGTTAATGTCCATGTTGAGTCCAGAAGCAGCTGTGGACAGGTCTGTGTGTCATGAGGCAGGCTGTGGGCATCAAGTGAACAGAGAGGCTGCTGATAACAAACAGGCATTCAGCATGTTTACTGTGTCAGTGTTCCTGCTGTAGATTCATGTGATGATTCATGTTCATCAGACATTCATGGATGGACCTGTGTTAGCAGACAGCAGCTAACTAGTTAGCTCACTGAGCCAGAGCACCGGCATCATGACTGAGGCTCATTATAGAAACACAGCGTGACACCAGCTCCATGCAGAGTCTGACCTCACATCAGTCCAGCACTGTGTTCATCACATGGAACAAGGAACTACAGACACTGGAGACATGTAGTGGAGGAGAAAGGACAGGGGACAGCTGCAGCATGGAGTCAGAGGAGAAAGGATGAGCTGTTATTTTTAGTTAAGTAAAGTAACGAAGTACAAATACTTAGTTACTTTCCACCACTGCTGGGCAGCAAGTGTTTTGTGTGAAAGATCTGTAGAATCATTATTTATTCAAATAAAATGTGACGTCATTACACACGTGGCTTTATATCAGCAGAACACTGATGCTTCAGAGTAAAGGTAACGATACAGAAGAGTCTTACTGAAAGTGTCTGATGATGTTGACACCTTCGTTTTGTGTTCTATATAACGGTGCAGACCTGTTCACAGCTCCCCTCTGAACACACTCACTCTCTCTCAGCTGCTCTGAGTGTGGCGGCCATGTTTGATCCTTCATGTCGTTGTCTTGCAGCTTTCCGTGTGCCGAGGTGAAGAACTGATTTCATCATGGCGTCCCAGACTATGTTCTCAGTGGAAATGTTTCCTGTGGGTGTGTCACTGATGGAGGATGGACAGAGTCTGAACGACATGCCCAGGAACACGCTGCCTGCCCCTCAACTCGTTATGCTGGCCAATGTGGCGGCAGTGACTGCAGCAGAGGGTGGCGGCGGCGGCAGCGGGTGTGATGGCAGCGTGGCAGACGAGAAGGAGATGATGGAACTCAAGACTGTGGGATGCAGCTACTCAGACAGCGAGGACGAGAGCATCATCAGGTGAGCAGTTCGAGCCAATCAGATGTTTCGGTGTAGCTCTAAACAAAAGTCTAAATCAGCCTGTGTGTGAGCAGGTACAGCTATGACAACCAGAACCGCAGAGAGGTGTGTATCGTTGAGTATCCAGAGTCTCCGGGCCCAGGCAGTGACATTGTGGCGGTGGGAAATGATGCAGAGGAGAATGACGACAGGGACAAAGCTGAAGACCTGTCCCACCGGCCTCAGCTCCGCTCCTCTTCCACCAGCTCCAAAACCCCTCAGCAGGCTGCCAAACCCAAAGATGGTCCCACGGCTGCTGCGCCTGAGAGCGGGAAGAAGAAGAAGCCTTTCCACTGTAAACCATGTCACTTCCAGGCTCAGAATGAGCAGGAGTTCGTGGAGCATCTTGGCACTCACGGCGTCAGCAAGATGATTGTGGTGAACCGAGTGGAGGGGCGCAGCAAAGCCAAGGCCAAAGAGGCAGAGCCACCCCAGTCCCAGGTGGGGGAGGCAGGGGAGGCAGAGAGCGGTGGGGAGGCAGCGACTGCAGGTGACACCAAGGGGCTGATCAGGTGTGAGCGATGTGGCTACAACACTAACCGCTATGACCACTACATCGCCCACCTGAAACACCACAGCAAGGAAGGCGAGGACCACAGGTAAGAGCTGCACCTGGGCAGTGATCTGACGGGTGACTGGTGACAGCGTGTGTTAAAGAGCTGCTGCTGCTTCTCTGCAGGGTGTTCAAGTGCACTCTGTGTCCATACACCACCGTCAGCCAGTACCACTGGAGGAAACACCTGAGGAATCACTTCCCCAGCAAGCTGCACACCTGCAGCCAGTGCTCCTACTTCTCTGACCGCAAGAGCAACTACATCCAACACATCCGGACACACACAGGTAAGACGACCCCAAGTCAGCGTCCTGCTTTATCTGCTCCGTATGGACAAGTGATGTTTTCCCTCTGCTGTACAGGTGTCCGTCCCTTCCAGTGTCCATACTGTGACTATTCCAGTTCACAGAAGACCCACCTGACCCGTCACATGAGGACTCACTCAGGTGAGTCATCAGTGAGACGATGCAGAGCTTAGGGACCTACTGATCACTACATTTAGTGTTTGACACAAGTACTGAGCTGGAAACTCTGACTGATCAACAACTGTACACAGCAAGTGTCCCATTCCACACAATGGCTGCATCACCCCGCACAACAATGCTGTCCTATTTCAAAGGCTCCTTCGAGAGCTTTTCTTGGTAGTAGACACTAGATCACAGTGGGCTAGACCGGTTGCGGTCCTCACTGTCGGGGAGAAGAAGGCTGCATTTGAAATGGGACACTGTTGTTGAACTGGTAGTTCAGAAATACATTCTCTGATGGATGTGGTGCCTGAGCTAAGTTCCTTTACCCACCTAATAGAACTAATGTGGACTCTGGACTGGTCCCTGGACCTGAGATGTAGAACAAGGAGGGGGTTTTATAGAAATGATGTTGTTTCTGTTGCTCTGACTGACTCTGATTCTGTTTGTGTTGCTCCCTCTGAAGCCATCGATGTTGGATAAACATGGTATGAACAGCTGTCCTGTGTTTGTTGTGTTGTATTACTGTGGTTGACACAGAGAAGATAAGTCTGTAAACAGTGTGTGTCCTGGTTTATCTGCTTTGGTGTGAATGCTTCTGCATGAACAGTGCTTCAGTTACAGTCTCAGCACCGGACACCCTTCACAGACATACATAGAGGCTAATGATTTAGCGCAGACATAGTCAGTGACTGTAAGATTGTTCTGCTACTCCTACCTGTGCGTGCAGCTCTGTAACTCCCTCTCATCTTCCTGTGTGTAGGTGAGCGTCCCTTTAAGTGTGAGAGCTGCTCCTACCTGGCAGCCAACCAGCACGAGGTAACCCGCCATGCCCGGCAGGTTCACAACGGCCCAAAGCCTCTGTCTTGCCTCTACTGTGACTATAAGACCGCCGACCGCAGCAACTACAAGAAGCACGTCGAGCTGCACCTCAACCCACGGCAGTTCCTTTGCCCACTCTGCAAGTATGCAGCCTCCAAGAAGTGCAACCTGCAGTACCACATCAAATCCAGGCACTCCGGCTGCAATGTCTCCATGGATGTCTCCAAGGTCAAACTGCGTGTGAAGAAACCCAGCCCTGATGGCACAGAGGACAATACCAAAGCAAACAAATCTGATGTTTCTTCCAGCATCGAAGAGGACTTTGACATGGACGAGGATGTGGAAGATTCAAGCCCCATCAATCTGTCTATCAGAAAGAGCAGCAGGCCCAGCATCGCCCAGCTGGTGCAAAACGAGGCAACTGACAAGGCTCAGAAGAAATCCACTTCAGACAAAGTATCAAAGGTAAAGGACAAAATAGAACCAGAGAAAAAGGTCACAACGAGGCAGAAGAAGGCAGAAAAGGTCAGAGAAAGTCCCGAAGATGCTGCCGTCAAAGAAACCCAGATGAACTCAGTAGCTGCTGTCAGTACAGAAAACAAGATGAGGAGACGAGTCAAGAGGCCTCAGGCAGAGAAACCAGCCACTGAGGACCAAGAAGAAACACCCATCTCCCAAAAAGATCAAATGGAAACAGAGAAATCTGACCAGCAAAGTTTGGAGGAAAGGCCAGAGAAAGATCACCACAACAGCAGTGGGAAGGTGAACAAGCACATCTGTAAGTCCAGGAAGTCTGGATCAAAGAAGTCAGAGAATGTTACAGAGCATGTTAAAGCTGCTCTGCAGAAACCTCATGGTCCAGAAAAGAGCCAGAAGGAAAAGGTGGTAAAGGAGAAAGCTGCAAAGAGGAAAGCAGTGGAGGCCCTAGATCTTTCCCAACCCTCTGATACTGCATCCAAGGCCAGGAGGCTGAAGGTGACAGCAGCTGCTTCAGGAGACGGCAACAAGTTTGAGTCCGGCCCAACAGGTCACAAGACCAATGAGGCAAAGCCTGTAAAGCAGAAGAAGTCCAGAAGTTCCAACAAGAAATCCACAGGCTGTCAAACTGCACGCCCCGCCTCCACAAGCCCTCAACCAGCCATGGATGCAGTGAAGGACGAAGTGAAGTCTGCCATCAGTCTGTCCTCAGAGGCCCCAGAATCTTTCTCTCACAGCCCGACACAAACTACTGACCCTGACCCAATGAGGAGCAGCCCTGCAGGAACACTGGCCTCAGCCACGGCAACACAAGCAGAAAAGACTGTGAACAAACCGCCGGAGGGTGTTTCACCTTCCTGCAGCTCGGGAGAGGACACTCCCTCTCCAGCTGAGGAGCGGCCTGCGCCAACCTTCTTGAAGCCCACATCACCACCTTCTCTGGTGCTTCCAGGCCAGCGAAACAAACCTACCGATGCCGAGGACGATGAGGGCATCCACAGTAGCCACGAAGGGGGAAGTGACATCAGTGACAGTGCATCGGAAGGCAGCGATGACTCTGGTCTTAACGGAAACGGTGCTGGGTCGGGTAAGATGGCCAATGACCCTGAAACGCCCACTGAAGAGATCCCAACACCAACAGAGCTTAAGAGTCTCATGTGCATCTTCTGCGACCGCACATTTCCCATGGAGGCAGCGTACCGTCGCCACCTGAACCGCCACCTGGTCAATGTCTACTACATGGATGACACCGGCAAAGCACAGAAATGAAGACCTGTGTCACAGCACACATTCTCCACTAGAAGAAGCTACATGCACATCATCGGCTCAGCGTTCAGGGTCCAAGCACCAACTTCAGGACGGTTCTGTGGTGACAGCATCAGATTATGTCCGTGTGTCACGTGTGTCGATGGCAGGGATGTGATTTGCTCTGGTAGCAGCGGCGGAGTTGACGGATCATTTTTTAAACATTTGGTGCCTTTGACAATCAGCTGTACAGTTTTTTAGTTGTTTTCAGAATTAATTGCAGGTAAATGGTTTAACATGCTTCAGTTGTTGTAGACGATAAACATTAACTCGTACTAAACAGGTGTATTCATCGTTGTTAACGTTAGCATCGTTTGAGTTCAAATGTAACGGTCGGTCTCTCTGTAAATACTTTAGTGCAATATTCTCTTCAGTCAGACGCCAAAGTGTTTCTTTCTTACTGTAAAACATACGTGCAGATAGATAGTTGATGTTAAAGAGCTGCAGGCTCGTCTGAAAAAACACTATGTACACATACGTACTCTGTTACTGTACAAATTATTAGTGTGTCT
The DNA here is from genome assembly GCF_900634625.1 of Parambassis ranga. Taxonomy (NCBI): domain Eukaryota; kingdom Metazoa; phylum Chordata; class Actinopteri; family Ambassidae; genus Parambassis; species Parambassis ranga. The sequence continues at coordinate 24,300,772 of NC_041031.1, read as the reverse complement.
CAAGTATAACCTGCATCCTTTGTTTTTCTGGTCTTGTGTAAATAAAGTTATTCAAGCTCTAGCTGAGTGTTTGTCTCTTCACGAATAACAAAGATAAAGTAGCTAAAAGTTCAGGAACAGGAAGCAGACGGACGCCTCAGTGCTGGCTCCAAACACACCAGTAATAATGATACGACAAATCAGCTGATTAACGTGAGTTCAATAAGCATGTATATTTTACTAAATTACATCACACTGAAACACACACACATCACTGAGGTCACAGCCGTCAGGAGCAGCGCTACAACTTCCACCTGCCCTCACAGACGTGCTTCCTGGCGCTCTGCCCCCTCACCCTCCCGTCTGCCTGAATCACTTCTTCCTCCTCTTGACCTGCAGCCGCTCGGCTCCATGGGCTGACAACCCGCTGTCCAGCAGCCCTGCAGCTTTGACTGGTTTGTAGGCTGCAGACTTTCTGATGCGCTCCCCCTTCAGAGAAACAATGTGAGGAAGCAGCGGTGGTGTCCTTAGACCAAAACCCGCAGCCTGCGGACCATGAACCCTCAACAGCAGCTGGTCGCCCGCCACAGCCGTCACCGCCACCCAGCCTGGAGAAACAGACCGAGAGAGATGAGACCGAGCCGTGAGACGGACAGGTGGCGTTCAGGTGCACTTACCTATAGATGACAGAGTGATGTCAGCAGCAGCTTCCAGGTAACCACGCCCATCAACCTGGACCTCCTGAGGAACCAGTGCTGGAAAGTCCTTCATACGCTCTGACCCTCCCACAGGTACCTGAATGCAGCATCACAGACCATTAGTCCATCTCACCCCTGGCTGTGACCATGTGACCGCTGCGACCGCAGGACTCACCCCCAGCAGCTGGTGTCCTGCGTGTTTCTGGTAAACGCCATCTGCTTTCTCCAGGCTGGTGACATGAACAGGGACCTGACTGGATGCCATGACAGACAACCAGCAGGACTTCTCCCCCTGCAGAGAAATAATCAGCCTATCAATTAGTCCCTGGTATATACATGTGTGTATATATACATACACACACCTGTTCCACTCTTTCATATCAGGGTCTGTTTGCCATTACAACCACCACTCCTGTTCTGTTCAGTGTATGTCTGTCAGGTCAGTTTATAGCTTTACTCTTGGATTACATTATTTACCTTGTTTACTTGACCTTATTTTTTTTTCTTATTTACCTTATTTTTATCTTATTTCATGTTAATTATTATACGTTTTATGTGTGCACCAATCATTAAGGTAACGTCAGTCCTCCTCACTTACATGGCAATAAACAGGATTCTGATTCTGATCACTCACTATTCCACCTCTGTGGAAACACATGGCTGGAGGCAGAGAAACCTCAGACATGTCTGTTTGCACAGTAACACAGAAAAGCTCCAGATCAGACCCACACTGAACTCAACAATAAAGAGGTCTGAACACAGTCAGGGTTATAAATGAACATCCTGCTGCTAAAGACACGACACACGCACACACACTTCGTGGTGTCTCATGTATGTATAATGGAACAAACTAACATAACTGCTAAGGAACGGATTCCCCATGGACAGAAGCTGCTCCCTCCCCTGAGATGCTCTGCAGGTCTTTACTGCAGCTGCTGCTTGTTTGTGGCTCATCTGCCTTCGGTCGTCTTCAGTAAGTGAACAGCAGCTCTGTTGGCCTAAGATCAGGTGACTGACAGTGAAGAATCTCCCAGTTCTTTTGTTCTGGTTCAATATGAAGCAGCTTCTATACACTTATACTTATATACAGAGTGTGTCTGAATCTGAGCATGTGTGTGTCTCTGTGTCTCTGTGTGTGTCTCTGTGTCTCTGTGTGTGTGGGTCTGTGTGTGTGTGCCTGTGTGTGTGTCTGTGTGTCTGTGTGTGTCTCTGCGTGTCTCTGTGTGTGTCTGTGTGTGTGGGTCTGTCTGTCTGTGTGTGTGTGTCTGTGTCTGTCTTTGTGTGTCTGCATGTGTGTGTGTGTCTGTGTGTGTCTGTGTCTGTGTAAATGGTGGTTACTGCCTCATGTTTGTCAAAGCCGTGTCCTTCAGCTTCTATACTGAGCTGGTCTGGGGTTCGGAGGGACCTGCAGAGGGGGCTACTGTCAGCATGAAGCTAAGGACCGTGCAGGTGATTGTAATGATGATCATCAATGGGCTTATTGATCTGTTCTGACCTGCAGGAAGTCGATCCGCGCCAGAGCTCCTACAAACAGACTCATGCTGGGCTTCAGCACAAACGTCCGCGGGATGATGGCCTGAGTGGGAACCACCGACCTCACTTCCTGTTCCCTCAGCAGGGGGAGGATCTGAGCGGGACAAAGACCGTCATGTCAGTGTGTGATGATGATGGTGGTGAAGGCATGTAGCTGTGACCTGCTTACATCGTGCTCCTTCATGATTCCCGGGGTGTCGTTCAGCCAGTGGGCGTCCTTCAGCTCATTGTGGGTCAACTCAGGAGGTAACCTGGAGGCAGCTGGAAGGTCAAAGGCCACACGGAGATCAGAGACGGCACGAAAACACACGTGAACCATCAGCAGCGCAGCCTCCCTGACACCTCCTCAACTACAACACGAACACACTGGCTTAATCGATTCAAGCAGGAAGTGATGTCACAAACAGGGCCCTAACGGCTAACATCGAGCAGCACAGGTCCAGTTGTCCAATCACCCGTCTCCTCACCTGTCGTCAGCGTCTCTCCATCTCCGTTTTCTTCAAATGCCAAACTGTCAGGATCAAACTGGAACTCCTTCGGTCTGGCTCCGTCAGTCCTGAATGTTCTGCCGACGCGACCTGAGCAGGGAAACCTGTTCAAACAGCAGCTGATGCACCCTCTCCTACCTCCACGTCTGCCTTCCTGGACTTACCCACTAAGTACGCCTGCTTGCTGAGGCGCTGCAGCCTCTTCAGCTCGTCAGCCGACAGCTCGCGCTCCGTCTGCTGCGTGGCCTCCCGCAGCCGCTCCTCACGCCTGAACATCCGGTACGGGGTTGGGTTGGTGATTGGAAACTTCAGCAGGTTGAGAGTTGTTCCTGAATGCACCACAGATGAAAGAATGGTCACATGATGAGAAGTCGACAGAACCACAGTACTTTAGAGGTGCATGTAGCGTGGAGCAGACCAGGCCACGGGGAGATGGTGGCCTTCTGGATGGCGTCGGAGGCTCTGGACTTGCAGTAGTCGGACTCCAGCAGCGTGTTGAAGAGTGTCGACTTGCCAGCATTGGCGCTGCCGACCAGGTACACGTCGCCTTTGTACTTCCAGGCCCGCTGCAGGCTGGTGATCAGGCCCTCGATGCCGTATCCGGTCTTGGCACTGATCAGGTGCACGTCGGTCACCTGCGAGTGAAAGCCGGCATCCTGACAGTACTGCGAGAGCTGCCTCTTGATTCGCTGCAGGTGGTTGGGCGAGTCTCTGGGCAGCAGGTCGATCTTGTTCCCGAGGACGACAACGTGTTTGTTAGTGCCCACCAGGTCGGGCAGGTCGGGGATGATGGAGTCTGGGAGATCCAGCAGGTCGACAATAAGCAGCACAAGGGCTTTGTGGGGCCGGATCTGCCGCACCACGTCCCGGTACTGGTCTTTGGACAGCTGGAGGTGCAGCGCCTTGTGGTGGTGAGTCAACAGGTGGCAGCGCTGGCAGGTGGCCCCGCTCAGACGTCCCTCCTGCAGCAGCTCCTTAAACTTCTCGCTGGGCAGGTACCCAGGCACACCGGAGGCAGTGCAGTGCAGCACAGCGCCACAACCGGAGCAGCCGGTGTCACTGACGGGCTCATCCACGTCAGGGGAGCCAAAGACCTTATGCTCGCCTTTCTCTGTGGCCGTCTTCTTCTTCTTCACCTTTTTCTTTGCAGAGAGGACGTTGTCATCCAGCGGGAAGTCTGCATCATGGAACTCGATGAGGGAGTCTGGATCCGTTTCGGGCAGGGCGCCACCCCTCAGCACCTGCAGCTGCTGCTCCAAAGACCGCAGGTGTTTCTGAGGGCGGACCAGACCATCAGCCAGAGACCCAGAGCCAGCACCAGGACCAGGGGCAGAGGAGACGCTGAGCGGATGGAGGCCGCCGTCCTCCTGACGTGGTTCCTCCTCTGGATCTGAAGCAGGAGAACAGAGTATTTGTACTTTAAGCACTGATGCTTGTGCTACTGCTGGCCCGTGGTACTGCAGGTGTTCTTCACCTGCAGTACCACTGCTGGCCTGTGGTACTGCAGGTGTTCTTCACCTGCAGTACCACTGCTGGCCTGTGGTACTGCAGGTGTTCTTCACCTGTCTCACTGTTTCTACAGAACCTGCAGACCTACCTGTACACTCCAGGAACAGGAACTGCTCCTCCAGGTGCGGGTCCACGGTACAGGCTCGTACTCCTCCCCTGGTCAGGCTGCGACCCGGGGCAACGTCTGCGTCCCGCGGCGGCCGCGCAGCGCCCAGGCCCGCGGCAGCGGGGGCCCGGCGGGCCCGGGAACAAAGGCCCCTCCGCAGGTGGCCGCGGACACACACCTGCAGCACCTTCAGCATGTCGACACCGCGCCACAACCCACGAGACCCACCGCGTCCCTCTGCACTGTGTACTTCCTGGACGGATGTGACGTAAAAATAGTCACATCCGTCCAAATAATAATAATAGTTCTTTTCCGGCGTCAATATTTAAACAGTATTTTAACAAGCTGCTCGTTAGTGGCTCCAGGCGGTGACCACGAGACCACGAACAAATAAAAGTACAGACCAGGGAACGCTTCCACACCGTGACGTCACAACGCCCTGCGTCCAGGGAGCGTATCGACAGAGGGCTCACTCTGCCGGAAAGTCAGGAATTACAGTTTTTTCTGAAGCTTTTCTGAATGCTTAAACACTATCAATGATTCTTATAGCACAATTTCTAAAACTATTAATAGTTATATTAAAATCTCTCACTGAGTTTACAAAGCTAAAAGCAGCTTTACACTCAGTTTGCACTTTTGTAACACACAAGTTGCAATTGTATAAATATAATCCACTTCACAACATCTTTGTGCTGAACTGTAAACACAACTCACTGCTTTACACACAACTTCTGATCAACACACTCCTAGTCAAACTACACACATGTATGGCTGGTGTTTACACTGCTTTGCCAACTGTCTGGCTACACTGTCACATGTGAGAACTGTTTTACATCATTAGTTCACTTTGCAATCAGCATGAGCTGTAAATAAGCCACAGGTAAGCTTCAGTGTGGAGAACAATGGAGGGAGGAGAAGACTGAGAAGAGAGAGAATTAGAGGAGGAAGAGGACATGAGGAAGAGGAGGAAGAGGAAGAGGACGAAGACTAGGAGGTGGATTTAGAGGAAGAGGAGGAGGAGGTGAAGAGGAAGGAGGAAGGGTAAGAAGAAATAGAATTACTGATGTCATCGGAGCTACAATAGTGGATCATGTGATCAACCATGGAATGACCCTGAGGGAAGCTGGACAACGGGTTCAGCCTGAGCCGCTACACTGTAGCAAGCATCATGAGGACATATTGATGAGAATGGGTTAGTACAGTTCCCTCACTCTAAGTTTTGTAGGTGTACCATACTCTAATGAGAAAAACAACAATACTGTACATGTAAAACTGAAACTGTTACTCCACAGAATCATAGACATCCAGCATCTGGAAGGAGGCATGCGAGGATATGGACCAGGCATCATGTCAGGCCTGGATACGGCACTCCAGGAGACATGTTCCCCGGTGCCTTGGACTAGAAGACATTGCATGATGAGATTCTGTGGCCGGACCCAGAGAGACAATGAGACTGATTTTCTCTCTCTTTCAGTGAAACTGTATGTTTTCTAGTGTTTGTTTTGATGTGTGAATAAACATTCATACTCCCTGTGTGTTTATAGAACTATTTATGACAAAGGTTTGACCTCACATGGACAGACCTTGTGCACAGAGAAAGCAGAAGCCAGATGTGTTTTCAGTTAATACCATCAGTGTGTAGTTGGCACATTGTGTGCTTAGTAATATGATGGTTTGTGTTAACTGTGTGGTACAAAAATACCATTTTTACAAAGGTTTGAAGAGTTAAGCAAGATGTATTGGCTTTTGCAAAAGATCTACAATGTTTTGCTGAGTTGGTGTAAGGTTTTTTATCTGTGTGTAGAGTTTTGCACAAATAGCCAATAGTTACAGAAATGTGCTTAAAATCAGAAAAAACTGTAGTGGCCGACCCAGGGTACGGCTCCTCCTCTTTTCAGAGGAGTGAGAGTCCGCTCACAGAGGATCTTTGCTCCTCCCGTGTGGAGGAGTAAAGGGAGGAGCAGCAGCAGAGCCTCCTCCTGATGTTCGCTCACTTCACTGACGACATGCTGAAGATCAGCCGCTCGCTGAGGCACGCGGCGCTGCGCAGAACCGCTGCTGCTGCTGCCGCGCAGGTGGGTCCAACACGACCACGAACCACGGCACTGCCCAGCCTGTGTGTGTCTGTGGGCGTGTGTGTGTCTGTGTGTAAGTCTGTGTGTGTCTGTGTGTAAGTCTGTGTGTGTCTGTGTGTAAGTCTGTGTGTGTCTGTGTCCATGTCTGTGTGCGTGTGTGTGTCTGTGTGTGTGTATAAAATTTGCAAAAATGCTATTTCCCCATTGTGGGACTAATAAAGTTTCTTAATCTTAATCTTAATCTAATAAATCTGTGTGTGTGTGTGCGTGTATAAATCTGTGTGTGTGTGTGTGTCTGTGTGTGTGCGTGTATAAGTCTGTGTGTGTGTGTCTGTGTATAAGTCTGTGTGTGTGTGTGTGTCTGTGTGTGTGCGTGTATAAGTCTGTGTGTGTGTGTCTGTGTATAAGTCTGTGTGTGTGTGTGTGTGTCTGTGTGTGTGTCTGTGTGTGTGTCTGTGTGTGTGTGTTTTGCTGATCTTTGGACTGGTTCGAGGTCAGAGTGTGATGAGGGCCCCACACCTGAGGGCCTCTCTGCCTCCGCTGACACGCACAGGAGGTTCATGGTCCACCATCACGTATGTCTGTGCTGCAGTGGGGTGTGGAGTCCAGCAGATGGCAGTAGAGGCTCTCAGAGTAGGACGTGGGCCTGGCTCTGACTGGGTTATTAGTGCAGGAGTGATGTGAGTGTGCTGCCTCTGTGTCAGTGCTCAGTTTCCCCTCAGAGTGAGCCCTCTGCTGTCTTCTTTTGTCACTGCAGCCTGATGCGCGCCTCTCCACCGGGCCCCAGCAGAAACACTCGGCCTTCTACGAGTTCCGCACCTACTGCATCCGCCCGCACCAGAATGCCGCCTTCCTCAAGCTGACCAACGAGAAGATCCACCTGCGTACCGCACACTCTGAACTGATTGGCTACTGGAGCGTGGAGTATGGCGGCCTGAACCAGGTCTTCCATATGTGGAAGTATGGTGAGGTCGCTCTGCTTCTGTCACAGATCGGACCTCCTCCAGGGGCTGACCTTCTCCCTCCTCCTCAGACAGTTACGCTCAGCGGGCCGCCGTGCGGGCAGCCCTGGCTCAGGACCCATCCTGGATCTCGGAGTATATCTCCAAGGCAATACCGCTGCTGACGTCTCAGGACAACGAGGTCACGTACCTGGTTCCTTGGAGCCGCCTGCAGAGGCCGCCACAGGAGGGCGGTAAGCCCCGCTGGCTGTCTGACGTGTTCCAGTGACCAGGTGTAGCTGCTCATCACAGCGGTGAATCTGTTTCAGGTGTGTACGAGCTGGCTTCCTTCCAGATGCGTCCTGGTGGTCCAGCCGTTTGGGGGGAAGACTTCCAGGCTGCCATCAGCTCCCATGATGCACCGGGGTACGGCAAACTGGTCGGAGCTTTCCACAGCGAGTTTGGACAGCTGAACAGAGGTACCACCCAGATACCTGCAGTCTGAGGCGTGATGATGTCACTGTGTGATTAATGGTGATGTCACTGTGTTGTGGTCAGTCCACGCCCTCTGGTGGTTCGAGAGCGCCGACCAGCGAGCTGAAGTTCGCCACAAGTCGCACACAGACGCTCGAGTGGTGGCTGCAGGTGAGGCCTTCCGTCCTGTGACGTCACACACACAGCATCAGGCGCTAATGATCTGTTTCTGCCTCAGTCAGGCGCAGCGTCGTCCATCTTGAGTCTCAGAGGTCTCGGCTCATGTATCCGTGTCCGTTCTCTCCTATGAAGTAACCATGGAAACAGGCTGGGCTGACGGACTCTGGGCTGGGCCTCTTCGCCTTGGTTAGCTTCCTGCTTCCCTGGTGGACTCTCACAGCTGGGACCTGCGCTGCTCGTTTTTGATATGGGGCAGGAGGCGGGGCTTGTCTTCTTCACTCTGACAGTCTCATTAGGAAGGCCATCACAGAACAAGATGGCCACCCACATTTCTATCTGTTAGCATCACTGGCGTGGGTGCTGAGGTGGGCGGGGCCTCTGCTTTACATAAACTGACTGACTGTGCCTTTAAATGTGAGCAATAAAGAAAACTCCACCTCCATGATGTTTCATGTGCCTGCTGATTTGTTCATTGAAAGGTGATGCTAGCTGCTGGCACTGAGGGTAGCAGCTGAGGGGTTAACAGCTTCTGATTCAAACTCCTGGAACATCCAGGCCTGCTGGTTCCTTCTGCTGGTTCCTTCTGCTGGTTCCTTCTGCTGGTTCCTTCTGCAACTCACAGTGCAGCATCCGCCGCTGTGTGGACAAGCTGCTGGACAGGCTGCTGGACAGGCCTCCTCACTCATAGCATGCTGCTTGGGACACGGCAGTCTGCCGGGCTGTCCAGCAGCTTGTCCAGGCTGTCCAGGCTCCAGCTCAAAGTCACACTGTGCTCAATGGACATGAAGGTAGCTGGTGTGAGAGAAGAGGGCGCAGTCAGGTGGAAACAGCTGATGACGTAGCACTGCAAAGCCAAGCTGATTCCTGCAAGAGGTTTGTCCACATGTGTCCTCACGTCAGAGCTCAGACAAGCAGAGTGAAAAGTGTCCATGCAGGACAAACAGCCACACAGCAGGACACCAGCTGGAGCGCTGCTCTGAGGAGACCTGGAGGTTTCAGATTATAGGTGAGGCGATGGATCTGGAGGGGTTTGTTTCCATGTGACAAAGATGAAGCGAGTGTGTGTCTGTGTGTGTGTGTCTCTGTGTCTCTGTCTGTGTCTCTGTGTGTCTGTGTGTCTGAGTCTGTGTGTCTCCGTCTGTGTGTGTGTGTGTGTGTGTGTCTGTGTGTGTGTGTGTGTGTGTCTGTGTCTGTGTGTGTGTGTGTCTGTGTGTGTGTGTGTCTGTGTGTGTGAGTGTCTGTGTCTGTGTGTGTCTGTGTGTGTCTCTCTGTGTGTGTGAGTGTCTGTGTGTGTCTGTGTGTGTCTCTCTGTGTGTGTGTGTGTGTGTGTCTGTGTGTGTGTGTGTCTGTGTGTGTGAGTGTCTGTGTCTGTGTGTGTGTGTGTCTGTGTGTGTGAGTGTCTGTGTCTGTGTGTGTCTGTGTGTGTGTGAGAACAAAGGACTCATTCACAGGTTCTACGAGTTTCCTTTAATTTTGTCGCTCGGCTCGTAACAGCTCTTCTTCATCAGCAGCACGATCAAGAGAAGCAGCAGGTTGATTTCAGTGCAAAGACAAACTGACGGACTCTTAAAGTGCTGCAGTCTGATCAGCCGAGGCCCCTCCAGCAGATCACTGATCAGTCAGATCACCGATCAATGCTGATCAATACTGTAGTGTGCTGGTGAGGTATTTCACTAACAGATCTGCTCTTTTATCATCTCTTCTTAAAAAACGTATAAAATCAACGCCCTGTGGAGCACTCTGATTGGCTGTGGAACTACGGAACAGGATAGGAGCCGCTTCCTGTTCCAGCTACACATAAATATAGTCGGAGGATAAATACGCGATCAACGGGAATTTGCAGTCGAGCCCTCGGCCACTTAAAATGATTCTTCATCAGCTTCAATCAAACATCCTCCCACTGCAGTCATTCAAGTCTAAAACTGGCGTGGACGTCTCATCGCCGCCGCAGGAACACATTTGCATTGACTGGCATCAGGTAGCGGGTGACTCCGCCCACCGCCATATTCTAATCGGTATGACATCACAACAGGAGAGGAGGGCCGCCCTCTCTGGTCAGTCCAGGCTGAAGCTCCAGCCTCCTAAAGTCACACGATGTCCTGAAGGTGGTCACATGACGCTCTCCCTCAGCTGGCTGCCCCCTTCGATGGCCCCGCAGGTGGAGGTCAGCGTGGGAATGTCCACGGCGACATCCTTCCGTCTCACGGAGTTGTCTTTGGAGTGATAGTCGTCACTCTGGTCCTTGGCAAAGTTCACGAACACCTGGAACAAACATGCATCAGATGCAGGAAGACCGCGTTTCCCATCACCCCGCCCGCACATGTGAGCGAACATATGTACCTGGTCCAGCGTGGTCTGGGACACGGAGTAGTCCTCGATCCTGAGAGTCTCCTTGTTTTTAGCAAGGATGGCGAAGATGTTGGCGAGCGAGGTGAGTGACGACGGCAGCTGGTACTGCAGCATGTTGCGGTGCTTCTCCTTCAGCGTGCTGCCGCTCAGCTCGCTCTCAATGAACTTCATGACGGGCTGCAGGTCGGGGTCGGGGCCGGTCACCCGCAAGATGATGGTGTAACCATCACCGAACCTGACGCACAAGACGCCAAAGGATCAGCTCAGCTCACCAGCTGTGTGGCGCCCCCCAGTGCTCAAAGCTCATAATGCAGCTCACCACACAGTAAGCGAGCGAGTGTGTGAGAGAGAGAGAGGGAGAGAGAGAGACTTACCTGTTCTTCAGGTGTTGGACACTGCCGAGACACCGGAACCTGCCGTTCACCATGATGGCCATCCTGGTGCACAGAGCCTCACACTCCTCCATACTGAAACACACACACACTGTTACACACCAGGTCTGTCCGGCTCCATTCACACAGACACACACACACACACAGACACACACACAGACAGACACACACACACACACACAGGCACACACACACACACACACACAGACACACACACAGACAGACACACACACACACACACACAAAGACACACACAAAGACACACACACAGACACAGACAGACACACACACATACAGACAGAGACACACACAGACACACACACACACACACACAGACACAGACACACACACAGACAGACACACACACACACACACACACACAGACACACACACAGACAGACACACACACACACACACAGGCACACACACACACACACAAAGACACACACAAAGACACACACACAGACACACACAGACACACATACAGACGGAGACACACACACACACACAGGCACACACACACACACACAAAGACACACACACACACAGACACAGACACTAAGGACAGTAGAGGCGCCACCATGACATAAGGACATCAGCCGGTAGTGTAGACACACACTGTGGACACTGATGAGAGGCTTATTTGATCCCAGAGGGACATTCAGGAGGACTCCATAAGTCCATCCTGTCCTCGGGTATGTCCCTGCGTCTCAGTGGACATATGCATCCTACCTGTTGAAAATGAGAACGGTGGATTGTCCCCAGGTGTCTCTTACCTGTGCGAGGTGAGGACGATGGAGCGCCCCTCCTTGATGACGCTGTGAATGCAGTTCCAGAGGGCGCGGCGGGCTTTGGGGTCCATGCCGGTGGTGGGTTCGTCCTGTGACAAGAAGCACAGCCAGGTTGAGGTTGGCCCACAGGTGGAGCAGGAAACACAGGCTGAAGGTGAGCAGGAGGGGGAGGAGCATGGTGCTGACCCCGCCTCTAAGACAGCACACACTTGTCCTGCAGCTGTGACCTGCGTCTGTCTCCTTCTGTATTCAGTGAACAGCAGCAGCTCTATTAATCCTGCCTGTTACATAACCCCCCCCCCCCCCCAAATCCTGCTGCTCAGCTGCCCGCTGCCCTCTGATTGGCTGCCTCTGGCCTGGTGCTGTTGTGTAATATAACTGTAGCATTTAAACAACAAATGAAGACCAAGCCAGCAGTGTTTGTGTGTCTGTGTTTGTGTGTGTTACCAGAAAGACCACA